>NC_067164.1:1893592-2058592 GCF_903995435.1 Acomys russatus | reverse complement strand
AACTCGGAATTTTTATGTATCAAATGTTTCTGTGGCAGATGTGTTCCTCCAATTGATTTGCTGACATCAGCTTTCTGACATAGTGTTCTGAAACTATGGCCATGGGCCCCCTATATCAGAAGTCCCTGGAGCCTGTGTGATCTGTCAGTTCCTGCCTCCCCACCCCCAGCACTCCCAGAACTTGCTGGGCTAGAGCATCTAAGGAGCAGAGCTTTGGAATCAACCGTATTGCTGACTCTCTGGGGGGAGGGGCGTTCTTAAGTGCCTGTAGCTCAGCTTCATGGGGTGCTCCCATCAGACAATGGGAGTAAAGGACAAGGAGTTGGGGGGACCCTCTGCAGTTATTCCAGATAGGTTTACAAGAGAATCCAGAAGGCAGGGCGGATGACTTCCCTCTTCTGACAGAGCCCAGCAGACGGGAGCTGTTAGTCCTGGGAGCCTGGCAGGGCTTGGTCTTGATTGGGTTTCTTAGGACTCTGGGGGGTCTTCTGCCCACACACCAGATCCTGCGTAATGGGATTCTACGTGACAAAGAGCTGATTTCCCCTGTATGTCATCAGGGACACAGTGTGGCAATATCTACAGCCTTCCATCCTGCACTGCTCTCTCTCTGGCTCCAGAGGTCACCCCACCCCCACCCCTTGCCACTTTCTTGGTTTATGTCATCTCACCAGGCAACACAGCTCTTCTTGTATTTGTATTAGCTATGAATTAGCGCTGTTTTTGTTCATTTCCCCTAGGTAACACACTTTCCATATTTTATTTAAGTCTTCTGATGCTTGACATTTTGAACAAAACATGCATTTAGTCGGTTTTCCATAAAAGATGTTCCATTTTTATAGTTTCATTTGTCTTTGGTTATTGAATTTTAAATAGCGTTGTTGAATGCGTTGACTCACAGAGGGGAAATGTGATGCTTAGGAGAAAAAAAAAAAAAATTCAGACATTCAGATCTCCTTGTCAATTGTGGTTTTTTGCTGATCAGAGAAAGCTACATCACATCTCCCAGGGATTTTCTCAGCGTGTCCTTCGGAAGAAAGATGCGGAATCAGGTTCACCGGGATGCAGAAATCCCGACACTCTCCAGTGGGCACAGTCCCTGTGTGAGTATCCAGCACACAGAAAGGCACAGCGGCAAAGGGATAGGCCACTCCTCCAGGGCCTTGCAGGGGACACAATTACATACAACCACCCAGTTCTGCGTGTCCTCAGTTGCTGCCAATGCCTTGACATTGCGGTGTCCAGGCAGAGACCTGGCCTGAAGAAAACTGTCGCAGGAATGCCGTTGTTTCTAGGGAGGTGACATAAAAGGAGAGGAGGCTGGGATAGATGGTTGTGGTAAGTGAGGGACCGAAGACGGTCACTCCGCTCAGCTACTTCTGGTCACAGCCAGGAATGTGGGCCTGAATGGCTAAAGATTTTAGACAAAATAATGTGATTTTACTGTTGTTGTTTTTTTATTGTGTATGTGTGGGTTTATGCATGTATGCACATAGTTATGTCGATGCATGTGAGCAAGTCCACGCGGAAGACATAAGTCAACCTCTGGTGTCATTCCTCAGACATTGTCCACCTTGTATTTGAGGCGGTCTGTCACTGGCCCAGAGCTCACTGAGTAGGCAAGGCTGGCTGGTCAGTGAGTCTCAAGGATCTTCCTATCTCTAATTCCCGATCACTGGGATTACAGGGGTTTGTCACCGTGGCGGGCTTTTAAAAAAAGGGGGTGGGGGTGGGGGTGTTCTGTTGTGGTTAATTTACCAGTATGGCCTAACTATAAACATTATTATAATTATTATAGAATTATATATGATGATGATGATGGCAGTATTTTCTAACCTGCTACCAATCAATCAAGACACAGACACTTGATATATTTTAAAATAGCCTTAGTTAACCAGGGGCATGACAGATATTAATCCCCTAAACTACTTCCCATAGTGGGGCAGGTATCCCATACTCTGCCCCAATCCCATGCCATCTGCTTCTAATAATTTCTATCAAGTCACTTCCCATCCATAATCCCAAATATTTGTTAATTATCATCATCTGGGCCAAGTCTCCATCTATGATGGCCATGTGCTTCTCCTCCACCTAACCCATGATGGTGCAGCCTCCTTCTCTTCAGGTCTCTCCCTCTCCCAAGATATTTTCTCTCTCTCTCTCTCTCTCTCTCTCTCTCTCTCTCTCTCTCTCTCTCTCTCTCTCTCTCTCTCCCTCTCTCCTTCCCGCCGAGCCCCTTCCCCCACCCCGCCCCAGCCCTGGAACCTTAGCCACACCTATCCCATTTGCTCTGTGATGGCCTTTTATTGGTCAGTTTAGGCTCTAGGCAAGGTAGAGACAGCAAGCAGTAATCAGCATCAAAATACATCAGACCAACCTCCAACAGGCTTCTGACCTGGGTGTGGTAGCACACACCTTTAAATCCCAAGTCTTAGGAAGGCAGAGGCAAGAGGCAGGCAGATTGCTGAGGCCAGCCTAGTCTACAAAGTGAGTCCAGGGCAGACAGCCGAGGCTACACAGAGAAAGCCTGTCTCGAAAAACCCAAAAGCAGCCAACCAACCAACCAACGAACCAACCAACCAACCAGCCAACCAACCAACCAAAAAAAGGTCCTGAGACTAGACTCAGAACCTCACGCTTGCAGGTCACACACTTCACTGGCTGGCATGGCCTCTTTGGTCCCGATAATCTTAGTTTTTGATGGCTCTTTCTTTTCTTTTTAGATTTTTTTCTGAGCTAGTGTATCATACTGCCCAGGCTAACCTCAAACTCATTATGTAGTCAAAGCTGGCAGTAAGCTCCCGGATCTTCTCCCCTCTTTCTCTCAGGTGCTGGGACGGCAGGTGTGCACCGCCATTCTTAGCTGTGATCATCTCGAGTTTCATGTGAGCTCATTATACTTCAGGTATTGGCAGTGATTCAAAGGGACTTAAACCCAGCAACAGTTGAACTAGATGCGTCTATGGGCCACCACTTTAGATTCAGAGGACACAAACACTTAATTAATACCAAAAAACTAATGGAAGAGGATTAGATTAGAGATGAGTGAAAATCAGGTTATAGCTGGTTTGTCAAAGCCACTAGTGGAGGAGATGCAAATCACGGGCCTTGTCGTGACAAGTCAAATGTACAATGGTTAGGATCCGGAGGCCAGGCTTCTGTGGTTGCGAGCCATTGCCACCTGGCAGCTCAGGATGGAATGCATAGATGTGAACTGGTCATTCAAACCCTACACGGTGAGGACCGTGGTAAGGTGGCAAGGTCCTGTAAGAAAGCTGTCCCAAGATTAGCACTCATCAAATGAAAAGGGGGCGGAGGATTCCCAGGGATCGCATAACAGACATCCTGCGAATCAGATCGTTACATTACGATTCTCAACAATTACAGTTAACAAAGTTAGTGACGAAAAAAATTCTATGGTTGGGGGTCACCACAGCGGGAAGAACTGTATGAAAGGACCGCAGCATCAGGAAGGTTGGGGACCACTGCTCTAAGTCTTGACTTGCTGGCTGAGAAAGCAGTGGGAGTTTAGACAGACCTCTCCAGCTGTTCTGAAGAGTGATGGGCAGATGGTGTCCTCTGCTAGCATGGGGTTGCAATGTTAAGCTACCTCTCTGGGGAGAGAAAGCGTGGCAGACAGACAGACCACCCTTCCTCAGGGTTAGCTGCGGCCATTTAAGAAAGGAATCCAAACTTCAAGAAGTTAGATTGCGTTTCAGGGCAAATTTTAGACTTAAGAAAAGTCATTTAGGGGAGTAATTCTGGGAGACTGTGGTACATGGCCCAAACTCCAAGCCGGCAGGCTGCAGCTGAGGTTCTGGGTGCTGGGTTGCTTTTGGTTCTAACTTGGTTAGATTAGGTGAATCTCGGTATCATATTCACTTATTCTAGTTTTTTTTTTTTTTTTTTAATATACATGCATTGTGGTGGCACCCACCTGTAATCTCAGCACTCAGGGAGGCAGAGGCAGGTGGATCTCTGTGAATTCAAGGCCAGCCTGGTCTACAAAGTGAGTGCAGGACAGTCAAAGCTATATAGAGAAACTCTGTCTCAAAAAAAAAAAAAAAAAAAAAAAAAACCAAAAAATTTATGCATATTGTTATTTTATGTGTATGGGTATTTTGTCTGCATGTATGTGTATGCCTGGTGCTTACGGAAGCCACATGACTAGGAATAGAATTACAGATAGTTATGAGCCACCATGTGTATGTACTGGGAATAGAATTCACATCCTCTGGAAAAGCAATGGGTGCTCTTAGCCACAGACTCATCTCTCTAGATCCCTTCATTTGATTTTTTTTTTTTTAAAGTTAGTGGTTTCTCCACTGCTGTTTATAGTGTCTGACTTAATTTGTCTAACTTCTATTTTATCTTTCCAAGTTTCAGTGCTGGGGATTGAACTCACAGCCTCCAGGCAGCTCTCTACCACTCAGCTACATCCCTACCTGTCCATCTCACTTAGTTCCAAGGAGATGTTAGATGAATTCTTTCGCCTAAGGGTGGATTCATGTCTGTGTTGGTGTTCTTGTGTCACGGCCATTGTGAAAGGAAAGAGGATGCTACGGAGTCATTGCCATTGGTCCAAGTTGGCCTGGAACTCAAAACCCTCCCCACCTTAGCCTTCTGTGTGCTGAGCAAAAAAATATTTTCAGGAGCATTGTGACGTTATCTATAGTTCCCTCTCGTGTGCTGTATGCAAAAATGACAATTGCTTTATTAAAACGGAGTATTTAGAACAAATTATACAGCAAGTATAACTGTATTGCAATTCATTAGAAGGGCTATCGGTAGGGAGCCCGTTAGCTCAGTCCGTGGGGACCGTGGAGGAGAGAACTCTGACTTTCTGCCGGAGGGGAAGTACACACGGTGACCTCAAACGCCACCTTAGCATTGTCCACTGAAGCTCATACTCCTGAGGCAGCTAGCAAGCAGAAATGTGTACAGGGACATTGAAGGACAGACAAAGTTTCACAAACATTTTGGTGATGGAGTCAAAGTAGGGGAAAAAAAACCAAATCTACTGTAAATGTATTAGATGTTCAGATAACAGACTAGAATATTATGAAGCAATGAAAACTAATTGGAGCTCCCCAATCCCCCAGGGATGGAACTCTGGGCCTCACAATATGGTGGGCGAATGTTCTACCACTGAGGCTTAGCTCAGAATCACAGCTTCTCTGAGCAACGTGGATGAATCTCATACATATATTGAGGGGAAAAAAGCCTAAGCTTATGTACGTGGTCTTATTTATATAAATGTACACAAGCAAAACCCCCTCACAAAGCCAAACTGTGGTGTTGGAAAGCAGGGCAGGGTTTTCTGGAGGCGGCAGGTGGGGTTGGCTGGGAGAAAGGGGACTCAGGTCCTAGTGATGGGCACTGTTCTGTGACCTCGCTTGAGTCATTGCACAGGTGTGTCTGATCTCGCAGCACTCACTTGAGCTATATGTACTTTTCCTGTATGTCTTACTTATAGATTCTGTGAACACCAGAGTTACAGTCTTTAATTGAGATATAACATGTCTTTCAATGTTGTGATAATCTGTAAGAAGCCACTCTGTTTGGGAGTTGAACCTCACTGTTTTTGCAGGCACTTCTATCAAATGGATCACAGTCACCCCCTCCTAGAACATAATTAAGTTCTCTTTGCATTTACTTATTAGTTTTTTAGGCAAGGTAAGTACTTCACCACTGAGGCACATCTTCAGTCTCCATACTATTATTATTATTGTTGTTGTTATATACTTTGGAAGCTCAAGAATATTTTTATTAGCATCAGAGAGAAACAATAGGGCAGGCAGGCTGCAAGTCCTGGCAGCTTCCATAAGGGAAATGGAGCAAAAGAAGAAAGCAAGTCATGCTGGCCTGGAAGTGGTGGTGCACACCTTTAATCCCAGCACTCGGGAGGCAGAAGCAGGCGGATCCCTGAGTTTGAGGCCAGCTTGGTCTACGGAGTTCCAGGACAGCTAAGGCTATACAAAGAAACCCAGTCTTAAAAAAAAAAAAAAAAAAAGAAGAAGAAGAAGAAGAAGAAGAGCCATGCTGTTTACAATGGAAGTCAGCAAGCAGCCATATGGCAAAAATGTGTGGAAGGGTATATTCAGAGAAAAAAGATCCCCCAGTGTCAGGGAGAGCATGCTTAGCCTTTTTGCCAAAAATGATAAAGAAAGTAAAAGAAAAACCTACAGTCAGGACTACAGAGAGAGAGATCCTGTCTTAAGAAAATAAAACAACCTGCCAACTGTGGTGGTGTTCACCTTTAATCCAAGCACACTGGAGGCAGAGGCAGGCAGATCTCCCTGAGTTCAAGGCCAGTCTGGTATACAAAGGGAGTTCTAAGACAGTTATATGGAGAAACCCTGCCTTGAGAAAACAACAATGACAACAAACAAACAAACACAAAACCACAAAAACAGAAAGAAAAAAGGAACCCTCCCATATTTTTCTGAGTCATAACGCAAATGCTCAGAAAAGTGGGCAATGGAAGCCACTGCAAGTGTCTACACACTTTTTAAAAAAGTATTTATTTACTTTGAATGTTTGATGATGATTACATGGATACTCCAGTGCACACATGTGGAGGGCAGAGCAATGTGGGTGAGTTGGTTCCCCAGTGTTGCCTTATGAGTGGGGCAGGGCGGGGTGGGGGTGGGGGTGGGGAATTGAACTCAGGTCTCAGGCTTTGAGGCTGCTGCCTTTAGCCGCTTAGCTGTTTGTTCAGCCATCTGCACTCTTTTTTAAAGGCTTTTGGTTATGTTTTGGGACATGATCTTGTGTAGCCTGGGCCGACCTGGAACTCATTGTATAACCAAAGATGACCTTGTACTCCCGATCTTACTGCTGCCCTCTCCTAAGCACTGTGGTTTCCGGCATACCGCCCTCATGTTCTTTTATTTAACAAGTCCACACAGCGTGAGCATGACTCTGACGGAAGCCTCCACACTGTATCTCACCCCCTCCCCCCTACAAGATTGCAACTGAAACAATTTTATATAAAGATTTATTTCAAACGTTTGAACCAGCTGGTTCTCTTGAGACCTTTGAACCCACGCCCTAGCTCTCAGTGATCCTTAAAAGCCTTGCTGACTGAATGCAGGCCTCAGAGCATGCCAAGACCTCAATGACTACCTCTTATTCTGGCTGTTTGTGACAGCGATCAGTGACCAGCATTTGTGTAATTGTTCACAGGGCAGAGAGTAGCATAGCTGCTCCTAGGAGGATGAGACTTGCCTGACACAAAAGGAAAGACCCGGGTCTGTCGGTCTGTCTTGCTTCCTGAGGAAAGATGAAGAGATAAAACTCTCACACTTGGCAGAGCGGGCAGCGGAAGGGCCCATGAGATGTCTTAGTAAGAATAAATGTGCACAGCCAGGCTTGGTGGCGCATGCCTGTAATCCCAGCACTTGGGAGGCAGAAGCTGGCGGCTCTCTGTGTTTTTGAGGCCAGCCTGGTCTACAAAGAAACTCCAAGACAGCCAAGGCTACACAGAAAAACCTTGTCTGAAAAAAAAAAAAACCAATAAATAAATAAACCAATAAATAAATAAATGTGCTTACAGTACAAAAATAAAGATGCACAGAACCCAAGGAAAAGTGGAAGGGGAGTGCCCACTACACACACAAAGTTGCTGTCTGACCCTACCTCACCACACACACACACACACACACACACACACACACACACACACCACACACACACACCACATGGACACATACATACACACACACAAAGTAAAATAAATGTAGCATGAGAATTCAGGACAGTCCTATCCTAGGACAGGGACAAAGAGAATTGTAGGTGACACCCCTCCGAGGGAAGATGTCTCAGGTGCCATTTCTGTGAGCTTGGCCTTCAAGCAGCCAGTTGGGGGTGGATGGGTTGTTAAAATGGGAACACCCCATGAGATTTGGGGGAATACTGGAATATGACATAGGAAGAGATCATTTTCCCTTCATTGTCTGTGGCTTGGGGACAGCTCATGACTGCCCCAAGGGTCACCTGTTCTAAGTCTAATTCAGCCACAGACCCACTCAGCAGGCCCTAATGGCTCTGTTTAACCTTCCAGTTCCTCTCTGTTTCAGGCAGATGCTCATTCAAAGACTATTCACATAGCACCTCTGAGCCTACAAGTCAGAGGGTTCGGCTGTGAACAGAGACCAGACCCCTTTGGAGAATGTGTTATCTATTTGCATGAGAGGATGGGGAACCACTTCACAAGAATTTCCTCATCCTAATGGAGGATTTCCTCGTTTCCTAAGTTTTGGGGCTTTTGACCTGCTTTGATGCTCACCCCTTGTAATAACTGCTGTGAGAAAGCTTCGCCATTTACTGGCTCTTAGCTTCTTATTGTTCTTTGTGTAGCGCTCAGGAGAGCACCCATGCTCAGCGCTCCAGCACTGAGCACACCCCACAGCCTACCTGCCTCCTACCTCCTCAGGAGGGCACCCATGCTCAGCACTCCAGCACTGAGCACACCCCACAGCCTACCTGCCTCCTACCTCCTCAGGAGGACACCCATGCTCAGCGCTCCAGCACTGAGCACACCCCACAGCCTACCCGCCTCCTACCTCCTGGCCTTGTTTTTGTTTTTGTTTCTTCTTTTTCTTTTGATTCAAGGTTCATGTTAAGTTGCCCAGGTTGGCCTTGAATTTACTGTGTAACTCAGGTAAGCCTTGCAGTCTTTCTGCCTCAGCCTCCTAACTATCTGGGGCCATAGACCCCTGCCGCTCGGTGCCACACCCTTTCCTTAGAGATGAGAAACACATTGACCGTCTCCCATATTGATAATCTTGACAAATAAATACATTAGAAATAAGAAAGCCCTCCGATTCCCTCTCCTCCCTCAAGCTTTTCCCTGAGGGACCTCCTAATGGTATGGCCAAACTTCTTTAGGGTGACAGCTTTCATGGAAGCCAGCTTGTTGCCGCTTTCTCTCGCAGTCTCACTCATCAAACCTCGCTCTCCCACACCAACCAGAGCCTCCGGTTCTACTTATTTCTGGAGGAGAGAGACCCTTCAGGAAAGCGAGATGGTGAGTGCTACAGTTAAGACTGAGTGAGCTGAGTGTTTCAGGTAAAATGGAGGCTATCGAAGCATCAGAGGCGCTGGCCACCGCCCCAGGCAGTTTAGGGTTTCTAAGGAGGTTTTAAAAACAACTATCTTTAAGCAGAACTTCTCCTGGAGAAAATTACTCCAGGGAGACTTTGTGTAAAGGTGGAGTTCTGAGGAGGGAGTGATCTGAAATAGAAGGAGGACGGATGGTAGGGGCGGGAGTGGGCTGCAGGCCTGAAAGCATGGAGTTGGGGGTGGAGGGCTGGACCAAGTGGGCAGAGCCAGGTCAAGCAGTGGGGGGGGGGAGCGGAGGGGGGAAGCACACACTGAAGGAACTTCGGAGCTCTTCCATTGTTTACTGCACAACCTTCCCTCCCCCCACAGCCGATGATTCAGTCTCTTCAGTCTCTTCCTCCCCCACCCCTTCTTTTCTGTATATGTTTGTGGAGTCGGTTTCTTTTTACACTGTGTGGATCTTGGGGGTCTTGGGGGTGCTCAGGCTTGGCAGCAGGCACTTTCATCCACTAAGCCATGCCCCTCCGGACTCTGGGCCTTCTCTTCTCTTTTCTCTCTCTCTCTGTCTTCCCAAGATCTCACTATGCAACCTTGGCTGACCTGGACCTCACTCTGTAGACCAGGCTGCCCTCGAACTCATAGAAATCACCTGTCTCTGCCTTGGAAGTGCTGGGATTAAAGGGCAGGCGCCACCACACATGGGTTCTGGGCAAGTTCTATCCATTCCATCAGCTCTCTTCCCTTCCAAACACAGACTCTAGTTTGACCGTTCTCAAAGAACTCTGAGGGTGACACGTTATCTTAGCCTCTGTTCTGGAAAAGATCATAGTGCCAGTATTATTTATCTGGTGTTATTAGGTGGCTGCTGGCTGTGGTAGTGTGTACCAGGGGGTAGGCTTTGTTGATTTTATAGCTGTATTTGCTATATCTTAAGTACTCTGTTTCTACCACCACCAGTCCTTTCTCTAGTTCAGGGTTAGCCCAGTTTCCTTTGGCTTCTCTTCTCCCATGGCTAACTCGCATGGTGGAATTCTATGACAACCCCCTGTCTCCTGTTCCACCTTCTCCTGGGGCAAGTTCCTCCAGAGTTGCATGGCCTCCATTATTAGCTATGCGTTAATTGCTCTTAGGTTTATTTCTTCAATGAAGATTTTTCTTAACCTCAGACTTAAATACTTAAGGGCTTAATTCATTCATGAGCCATGCTCACATCTCCCAATCACCCTCACCTAAATCTAATCCATTGGCATTTCCTGTTATTAAAAAAGAAAAGTAGCTGGGCAGTGGTGGCGCACGTCTTTAATCTTAGCACTCCGGAGGCAGAGGCAGGCAGATCGCTGTGAGTTCAAGGCCAACCTGGTCTACAAAGTTAGTCCAGGACAGCCAAGGCCACTCTGAGAAACCCTGACTTGAAAAAACAACAAACAAACAAACAAATAAAAGGGTTGTGGGAGGCCAGAGAGATGGCTCAGCTGTGAAGAGCACTTGCTGCTCTTTCAGAGGACCTGGGTTCGAGTCCAGACACCCACATGGCAGCTCGCAACTGTCGGGAACTCCAGTTCCAGGGGACTTAATGCCTCTTCTGGCCTCAGTGGGCACCAAGTATGCATGTGATGGACAAACATATGTGAAAGCAAAGCACCCATGGACACATTTTTAAAAGTGGCACATACTTCATCCTAGTCAGAAACTTGGGGCTGCTCCCTGTCTTCCATCCCAGTCAGCCACAAAAGCCAGTTTAGATTCTGCCCACCTCTCTTTTTTACTTTTTATTGCCATTCCCCTAAGTCCAGGATATCATCAACTCTGGGACTCTCTCAAGTGCCTGTTTACTTGCTTAATTACTTAACTTACTTATGTTAGTGTGTGTGTGTGTGTGTGTGTGTGTGTGTGTGTGTGTGTGTGTGTGTGAATTGTGTTTGAATGGGCATCTAAATGTGTGTACATGTGTGTATATGTGTGTATGTAGGTCCAACGTTGTATTCCACAATTACCTATTCTTTGAGGCAGGACATCCCAGTCAAACCAGAACTCACTGATTTGGCTAGTCTAGCCTTTTCAGTTGCAATGTATTATCAAATAAAAATCTAATAATGTTCCAATCTAGCTCAAAGGTCCTTAAGTGGCCATTCAATTGGCAGTTCAAAATAGGCTGATTTTTCTGAGGGCTTAAAAAAACAAAACAAAACAAACCTGTAGTACCACAAAACGTAGGCACCAAACTATCTAGCAGATGCAGCCGTGCCATTAGTGGAGTTTTGATGCGATGATCACCCCAAAACTAGCCTCACTTTATACTGATGGTACCCCCAAAAGTAGCAAAGTCTTTCCTAAGCAGTGCCCACAAATGCTGCTAGGACCGGAACAGCTCTGGCATCTATTGTCATCCGTTGTCACCCGTGCAGCTCACACAGGCTGTGGTGCTGAGGGTGTCTGGTGCTTGTTGGCTGCGTGGTGATTCAGGGACAGTGGTTCCAATGGACAACACACTGGTTCCTCAAGTGTAACACGGAGGCAAAACAGACTGGATTGTCTCTTCGTGTCTGTGGGGTTAGCAGAGAGTGGTGGATGTGAGAGGAACAATCTAGGAGGCCGAATTTGAGCTATCTGGTTAGAGGGCGGAGAAGAGACAGGGACGCCGCTCCAGAAAGAGACACTGATAAACTGGGATCCTTTCAGTTTTCAGTGGCAGGTGTCCAATGTGACCCAATCAGGGAAAAGAATACTTTCACTGGTTTGGGTTATAGCAAAATCTGGGATTTAGATCTGGCATCAGTAGACCAAACAACGATAGGATCTCTCCTGCATGCCTCAGGGCCATTTTCCTTTGTTGGCTTCACTCTGGGTCATGCGTGAGATCTTGGCTCTAGATTCAGGTCCCGTCAGTTTTTCAGAATCAGGAATGGGGATAGGACCTGCTTTCCCACTGAAGTCTCAGGATGAAAAACTGGGTCTGACGGTGGCTCACACCTGTAGTCCCAGCACTTGGAAGGTTGCGGGCAGAAGAGCTGCTTCAAGTTTGAGGCCAGCCTGCTCTACATACTGAGACCCTGTTTGTTTGTTTGTTTGTTTGTTTGTTTTCAAGGACAAATGCATTTGGGGAACA
Source organism: Acomys russatus (assembly GCF_903995435.1). Taxonomy (NCBI): domain Eukaryota; kingdom Metazoa; phylum Chordata; class Mammalia; order Rodentia; family Muridae; genus Acomys; species Acomys russatus. The sequence goes on along the minus strand of NC_067164.1, from coordinate 2,046,420 downwards.
TTGCCCAGTAGGTAAGGTGCATGAGGACCTGAGCTTGGTTCACTAGCACCCACATGCAGAGATGAGCATCTGTTAACACCAGCGCTAGGGAGGCAAAGGCAGGAGGGTTCCTGGAGCTCACCCCTCAACCAGCCTAGCAAAATTAGTGAGCTCCAGTGTCACTGAGATGCCTTGTCTCAAAAAACAAGGTACAAAATAACTGAGCAAGATAGCTCGCCTGACCCCCACTCCCCCCACAACTCCCCCCACCCCAAGTCTACACATATGTACCAGCACTCACAGTCACGTGTGCACATGAAGTCCCAGGGCTGACTCTTTACTGAACAGATCAGTCTCTGTGACTGGGCCTCTGACCTAAGTGCACAGTAAGACAGACGCACCCGACCCGTGGGGTCTGAGCACAGGAGAGGGAGAGTCCCCAGAGCAGGTCCAGGAGCAGCTACCAGAAGCAGAATGGCTGCCGGGCTGGCACAGCATGAATTCCAGCATGGTGGATGGCTGAGGCAGAGTTTGACCTGTTCTGAGGTGGGTGTAACTTGTCACATCCTACGCGATGGCAGTGCTGGTCCATGGATCTCACTTTACAGCAAGGAGTGGTCCTTTTAGGTTGATGCTAGCCTGGAAGCCATCTTTCTACTTCCTGGTTAGTCCTTTCCTCACTGTGGATCTCACATCAGCTGCCCTCCATATGTAGAAATACTTTCCCTCAAAATACCCCCCCCCCCCACCCATCAGGTAGGCACTGACATTTTCAAGTTAAATCCCTTTCCCACCTCAATGAAGCTAAGGTTACAATTCTCCAACCCAAGTCTTCTGTAACTGAGACTTGTGAATATCAACCTTGTTGAGACAAAAAACACATTTAATCATTCATGAGTTGGATAAACACTGCTATGTTCAATTGATCTGCTGACTAGCCCACAGCCCGGCTGTCACCCTCTCTTGCTTCTCTTTCCAGACATAGACGACAGAGTTTTGTCTCCTCGCCCTGGCTGGCACTCACTTGGCAACAGCCCAGGTGGGCTTTGAACACGTGGAGTCCTTTTGACTCGGCCTCTTCAGTGCTTGAGGTTTTTTTGTTGGCATAGCCCCCAGGGGTCAGGTGCTGGCCACTTTTCACTGGGCCAGTGGTGTTTGTATGTGTAAACATGTATATATGTTCATGTGGGAGTACATGTGTATGCCAAGGTCTGAGGTTGATATTGGATGTCTGCTTTTCCACCTTATTATTTTTTTTTAATGATTCATTTACTTTTATTTTATTTATGTTCATTGGTGTTTTGCCTGCATGTATGTCTGTGTGAGGGCATAAGAAGCTCTGGAATTGGAGTTACAGAAAGGTGGGTGCTGGGAATTGAACTTGGGTCCTCTGGCAGAGCAGCCAGTGCTCTAAACCATTGAGCCATCTCTCTAGCCCTCAGATTTATTTTATTTTAAACTGTGTGTGTGTGTGTGTGTGTGTGTGTGTGTGTGTGTGTGTGTGCGTGTGTATGCATTTGATGCAGGTGTCCCAGAGGCTAGGAACTATGGGATCCCTTGGAGCTGAAGTTACAAATGTGAAGCTACAGGTGTTTGTGAGCCACCCCACATGAACGCAGGCCCTCAGGAAAAGCGGTATGTACTCTTAACCATCCAGCCATCCCTCTAGCCCATCCACTTTACTTTTTGTGGCAGAGAGGGTCTGTCCCTGAACCTGTAGCTTGGGATCTGGCTAGACTAGCTGGCCAGTACTGGGTTAGTTATAATCTGTTATCACATGTCTGCCTTTGTAGGGGTAAATTCTGGGACACTGAACTTATGGACCGTGCTCCTGCACTAAGCACTTTACTGACTGACCCAGTTCCCCAACCCTCAACTGTGTTTTAAGTCTTGTGGGCCCATATCAGAAGAAATCATGAAGTTCATCATCAGAAAAAAATTGTCATTTAAAGCTTTGGGCCAACTACCTGTGAAACTGAGGCCTTCAGCTTGTGTCATTTCTCAGTCTTTAAGCTTTTCCTGGGCCTCGCTGTTCTGGCCAGCCATAGTTTGGATGCTTTATTTTTGTTTTGAGACATGATTTCTCTGTTTTAGCCCTGGCTGTCCTGGAGCTCACTCTGTAGACCAGGCTGACCCTGAACTCACAGAGGTCTGCCAGCCTCTGCCTCTCGAGTGCTGGGATTAAAGGCATGTGCCACCACTGCTCAGCCACAGTTTGGATGCTTTATCAATGTTTTCTCCCAAAATGGTGCCCAAGTGAGGGTTAGCACATCTTCATCTGTACCATTTGGGCAACACAGAGCTGGGTTGGATACCTGTTTTCTAAGCCTTATGGAGCTAATGGTGTCTATTAACTCACAGTCATGGTAGAAGTTGAAGGAATCATAAAGTATGTCATAATTGACAGTGGTTAAAAAAAAAAGAAGAAGAAAATAAAATTTAGGTAGGATTGTGAGCAGGAATATTAATCCTTTTACACACTGAAAAATACAGTATCCACGTGATCCCCCCCCCCCCAAACCTTCAGTCAGTAATGTTTGTCTTGTTTCCACCCTAGGTCCCAAGAGAGTGACCAATGGATGGCTCTCACGCATTATGTACATAACCCATTTCCCTCCCCTAGTATGTTACTCTTGGCTAGAAAAGGCTGTTTTCAATTATATTAACTTCTCTCCTAATTTCATTTGCCACAAAATACATTGGTTCAGGAATTGATCACGTCTCATGTGCACAGCTTCCCTGTGGAAAGCATGGGATTGCAGGCTTGCCCGCACAGTCGCTCCCCACGTTTGAAATGGATGCTTTCGCTTCTCATGAACATACCCTTCAAGCTGGGTGCACTTTTTGCAAGCCGAGCTTGCAGTCTTGGCCTCTGCAGGAACCTGTACACACTCAAACAGCGTCCAGTCTCACAACACAGATCAGGAGCTCCACAGATGGGGAAGTAGGGGCACGAAAGTTCTGTTCTCGTCTTTCCTAGACAGCCTCAAGTATCACCCAGAACCCGGCCATTTCTTCTGTGCCTGCTAATGTCACAAATCTCCCAAGTCCATCTACCTAGACGCGGAATTCCTTCCTTTCTGGGGACCTTTCCCTAGGCAGCTGGATCACTGGTGGCCAGGGCTTTCTGGCCACGCCCACGACCTGGTCTTGTTTTACTTTTCGGGTTCCGGCGGACACCATCTGCCTAGAACCCTGGAGAGAAACTTTGAAGTTGGACTACGGTCATCCCTACACCTCAGATCCTTCACTAGTTGGCCCCTAACGCCCAAGGCTTGCTGGAGACCTGCACGAGCAAGGAGAGGGAAATCGGGAACCGAAGCCGCCAGTGTCCCGGGGGTGTGTGTCCCGGCCGGCGATCGGCAAGTGTCCAGTGCCCCCGCGCGGTCCTGGGTTCGGCGGGAAGGCCGCGCGCTGCTGGGTTCACCCAGGGCTGGCTTCGCGCTGCGACTGGCACGGAGCGGAACCCTGGGGCAGCGGAGCAAGAACGGCTTCCAGCGAGGTTGGCCGAGCGAGTCCGGGCGGGCGACGGCGGGAGCGTAGCAGCCGCCCCGGTTCCACGCCTACGGGCTCCGGGCTCCTCCTCCTGCCGACCGCGGCCCCGGCTGCGTAGCTCCGCCACTCCCCGCCCCGCGCCGCCGCCCCGCCCTCGCCGCCGCCCGGCCTCGCTCACCCAACCCCACTGCAAGCCGGCCCCAGGCCGCCTCGCCGCCGCCCGGCCTCGCTGCGCGCCACCATGGACAGTCCCGTTTTCCCCTGGTAAAGATGGCGGTGCGCGATCGCTGCAACCTTTAGACTAATGACTGTCCGAAACATCGCCTCCATCTGTAATATGGTGAGTGGCCGCCGAGCCTCCGGGGGTCGCGCCCGCGGCGAGCCAGGCAAAGAAAGGGAACCCCGGGCTGGAGCTGCTCACGCGCCGCGGTCGTGGGGGGCCCCGCGCGGCCAGAAGTTCCTGGCCCCGGGGCTGGGCCAGCTGACCGCAGTCCCCCGCCTCTATCCCAACCGGGGACCCCGAGCAGATCCCGGGGATCCCCAGGGCGGCCCCATGCCCCCGCCCTCGAGTTGAGGTACGGGCGGTGGGTGGGGGTGAAGGGCGCGAGGTGGCTGCACACCGATGTCCCGAGGGAGGACCGTAAGGGTACGAGCCCCGAGCGGGAGGACGCAGATTCTCCTAGTGCAGTAAATAAACCCTTGCTGGACTCCCTGACTGTCTCCTTTTGGAGTTCAGGCTCGATTGTATTTAAGATTCACTTTGCAACAGCAGTGCTTTTACCAGGAGAAATTGGATAGGCATAAAAGCTGTGAAAAAAAAAATCCAAGTGCAGAATCTGGTTAAGACCTGGTATCGGAAGGCATGGCAATTTGTTCTGGAGACCTCAGTTTCCCCACCTGCAGGAGAGATTGTGTGGCAGTAAATGTTTGCAGGCCCTGAGAGTGAGCCGGTTGTGGGTGTGAGGAAGTCTGCAGGGGCCATCCTGCCCCGCCTCCTCTCCACTTAGCTTGGGCACTGCCTGGTGTGTCACTGTTCTGATGAGGCGGGGGCGGGAGGCGTGCTACCCAAGCGGTCACTTTAATTGGGGTTTCCCCCATTACTTTCTAGTCCTGTTTAGTTTCCTCAGGACTGGCCTCCAGCCTTTGGGTCCCCTGGGTGTACTCAGCTGGTACCCCTACTTGTGAGAGCCTTTGGGAGGTCAGTTTGGGGTAAGGCGTTGCCTACAGTGTGGGTGTGTAGGTGTGTGCTCTGCCTACACTCCTTGAGTCTTCTCTCCCTCTGAGCCCCCTCAAACTGGAACACTGTTGGGTTTTTGCTTTTTTTTTTTTTCCTCGCCATTTTGGGGAATGCACCGCCCACCCCACCCCCAAGATAGATAGTAATACTAGCATCTAAAGGGAATCTGAGGAGGCCTGATTAAGAAGGTAAGGCGATCTGGCTGCCCTTCCCCCGTCACACAGGGCTTTACGTCTTCTGTCCCACATTCTGTTGGGAGATCAACACATGGCACAGAGCATTAAGGAAGCCATGTGTTAACTCAGGTGGAGTTGGGACCTGCTGGGGCTGGCTCCCGACTCTCAGCTCTGGCGGCCAGGGCCTTACCAGCCGAGCAAATGCAACCGTGATAGCTGCCCACTTGGTGGTACAGTTCTTCTTTGATGGCAGTGGCTCCTGCAGCCTTGCCATTCCCCTGTCTGGGCTTGAAGGCACAGGTTTCCTGCAGCTTCCTGTCCAGTGACATTAATGTGGCTGGATGCCCTGAGAAGACAATGCATTTCTTCTCAGTGTCTCTCCTGTGACCAAGTTCCTGGGGGTGGGGTGGGGTGGGATGGTGGGGACTGGGAAACCACAGTAGCTTCGGTGTTGCTTTCGCAGCCTGTGGGGGTGGCCTCGGGCCTACAGGCTCCTGAGGCTCAATGCCTGCTTGTAACGACGCTCTTGTCCAGTTTGGATTCAGTGATACCTCTCAGTATACAAGTGGAGTGGAGACTGGAGAGCTAGCATGTCCCAAAGGAAGTCGGCCTCGGGCTTATTCTTGCCCTTGCTGTCGCTAGGACTTCTTGGCACACCTGGATAGAATGTCACAACCTGCTTTCAGCAGAACTCAGCCAGAGAGACAAGCTTCTGGGAAGACGTGAGAGGAATGGCCAATACTATGTCAATAGAATCAATACTTCTTCTGGTGACCCCAAAAGGTACCAGTTAAGGCTCATATTCCCCCTTTCTCCTGAGGACCTAAACCTATTATTATCTTTCTGTTCAGATACTATCTTGGGCAAGTGAAGTGTTTGCCTTCTAAAGCGAACCTCTGGGTTCAACCGCACTTATGTATTTGTTTGTGGCGTGTGTTTTCGAGGCAGGGTCACGCTAGCCCGGCAAGACTTCCAGCGTGAGCTGCCTTAAGCATTAGATGACAGATGGGCTGTGCTTTATCCAGCCTTCAGGTCTCACCTTGAACACACACCTGCTGTGTGTCCTCCAGCAGCCTGCTCTGTGCCTTGGTTTTTGTTTGTAGAAATGGGCTGGTAATGGTGGCATTGAGTGAGTTTCTGGGGCTCGGAGCCTTCTTTCTCATTGTGAGGCTACCTTCCAGTCCTTCTTCTCCTAACCCAGAATAAGCAACCCATAGGGCCCTTTACGCAAAGCAGGCTGAATGACACTATAGAGACTCTGAGGGTGGTGACTGGAAACCCCGCCCCTTATAAAAAGCTGCTCAGGTCACTCGTGCCCCTCCCATTCTCATTTCCCAGAGAGGGCTGGTGATGTGGAGGCTGCCATCCCTCTCTCTCTCTTCTGCGCAGAGAGATAAAAGCTCACTGAGCCTCTCAGTGTAGAGTCCTGACGTGACCATGAACTGTTTCCAGGTAGGCCTCTTCTCAGACTCACTTCCTACTAGCCTCTTAGTTGAACTTTCCCATTTTCTCCTTTTGGTCCCAGCTGGTTTGAGGAGTTGTAGAGCAAGCCGGGATTGCTTGTTCGCATGCTTGTTTGTTTATATTTATTTACTCCGGACTGAGTGGCTCAAAATGGGGCCTTGTACCTGCTAGAGAAACGCTCTACCCCACACAAGCAACACACCCAGGCCGCTTCTTAGAAAAAGTAGGTATTCCGTCTGCTTTGAACATTTTCTGGTGTGTGTTCTGAAAGAGTTGTCTAAAGATACAATCTTGTTGGGGACCATACACAAACCAAAATCTAGCTCAGAAAGGCCAACTTCTGCCTTCCATTGAAGGAGAGCCCAGCACAGCTTAAAGAAGCCTGGCAGCCAGTGCTTCCGGAGATGGAGAACGAAGCAGACCATCCTCCTTTGCCTGGCTCACTGAGGTTTCCTTGTCCTTTGAAAGTTTAGAGCTGGTTCCCATTTGCTTCTTGTGACTGCCTCCTATAGCAATGCCTGATCAGCTGTCTTAGGGCAAGTCAGCCTGACCGCATGGCAGTGTGTGGCTGAAGATAGTAAAGCTTGTTTGGCTGGTGTGTTGTAATTTTGAAAATGCTTCAGCTGCCACCAGGCACAAGGAAGTGTCCCCTGTTGACAACCCTCTGCTGTTCAGAGCAGTGGATTCCACGCCCCGTGACTTGTCCTGGTGTAAATCGGCTTAAATCATCTCTTTTTCATTTTATTTGTTAGTAATGCTGTTAAGATGTGTCCTGGAGGGAGTGCCTGGATCAAGTTGTAGTTTTTTTTTTTTTGGGGGGTGGTGGTGGTGGTAGTGGTGCTGGTGTGGGACATGTAGTTTAGGGGTGGCGTTCTTTGCTTAGCCTGTGTGAGGCTTGGGTTGTGTTTGCAGGTGCTTCGTAAATGCAGATGTGAGTCCACAGCCCCAAGGAGCTCGGTGTTCCTTAGCTTGTGGCCTGATGTTGGAAAAGAAACAATTTCAGTGCAGTGCGATGGCTGCACGGATGGGGGTGAGTAGGATCTTAGACCTAGGGACGTGGTCTCTCCGATGAGCACTACTGGACACTTCTGTGGTATTCTCACACTTTCTACCTGGGGTTTTTACTTTTCCTGAGCGTGTGATCATAGTCAACGCCACTCAGAACTGAAGCTGTAAGATTGGGTGTCATTTCAGTACAGTGTTGGCTCGTACATCGCCAGTACAGTGCTGGTGGCCTTCGGTAAATTCTACTCCTGGGAATCTTAGTTTTTCTCATCTTGTAAAACTGTTTACTATATGTTAGGTCATGAGCCATTTCCTAGTGATTAGTATTTCTTAAAGTCTTTCCTCTCTTAATTGGCTCAGTCACTCCGGTTCCTACCTACCTTGCTTCAAGCCTTGTTGAACTTACCAGACATTGGTGGTTCAACATGGGCCACCCCAAAGATGTTTTCTGAGGCCCGTTTGTGTGCTGGATTTGAATCCTTTTTAAGTAGATGAAGTTGCTTTCAGATGAAGAAAAAGTAAAGCGAGTAAGCAAGGCACTGGCAGCAAAACTGAGGATTTGATCTTACGTGCATGAATGGGTGTCTCTCCGCCTTACAAGTGAGCTGGTGCCCACAGTGGCTAGAAGAGGGCGCTAGATTCCGGAACCAGGGATGCATGCAGTTGTGGGCTGCCCTGAGGTGCTTGGAACTGAACCCAGGTGCTCTTAAAGGACAGCTGCTGAGTTGTCTTCTCAGCCCTCAAACAGGACTTTTCTAAGAACAGTTAATTAAAAAAAAAAAAAAAAAGCCAGTCTCACAATGTGCTTGAAGAGATAATTTATTTCCGTGACTCGTGCATTCACTGTATCAGCTAGCAAAGGTTGCAGCTATGAATGAGGGTCCGTGCTGATAGTTGTTAGGTGTTTAACAAACACAGCCAGAGGTGAGGTGGGTTAATGTTTAAAGAAAAAACATCTCCTCTCCTGGCCTTCCAGGTCTAATATGCAGCAGTTTATTTTAGGTCAGACCTTGACAATTAAGTCTGCAGAATTTCTGTTTTCCCTGGACTCCTGGGGGAAGGCAAATTTGAACACCAATATTTGGCTAGAACCGAAGGTTGCAATACCTTTTCTGAGTTAGAAGCCGCGTGTTCTGCTCAACCATACACCAGGCTTGCTTATTCGTCTTCACTAGTGTGGGGGTCTTCATGTGTTTGGCTTAAAACTGAGACTATGCTTGAACTCCCATTGCCTTCACAGTTAGGAGAACTCTCTCTAGTTAGATGTGGGTCTCCTGCCCACCGGTATCTGAGCCTGGTCTTTGCGGCTCGTTAAGGTTTCTTAGGCATTAAGCTCTGGTGGAATCATCAGAAAGACGCCTCTTGCTGGGTTGAGCTCTGGTCTCCCTATGAAGCCAGTCCAAAGCAAGCTGACTGCAGGGGTCGCGAAACGTGGTACCTTTTAATCTGGCTAACTTGTGCGGTCAAAATACTTTCTCGCAAGTTGCTAACAGTCAACCGTCGTTTGTGGTGCTGCCAATGCTTGTTTTGGAGTTTTAAGGCCTTGGTAGCCTTCGGAGAGAAAATGTCCACAAATGAACCAGGAAAAACTTTCTTCACATTAATATGTCCTGTGTTATTTGCCCTCACAGCCACTATAGGCTTTTTGCACTACTGCTGCTGTTCTGGGTTAATTAAGGGACATTATAAATCCCATGCTCACCATGGTGCTGAGTGTGATCACGGGCAGGGGACCTGTTGGTTCCTAATGCTTTCCTTACCTCTCATTGGTCCATCCCCCCGCCCCCCTCCTACTACTTTCAGCCTTCACAGATGATAAACAAACTCAGTCCTCGGATTCCTCCTTAGGGTGGAGGCGAACTTCAGGCCTCCAGGTAGGTATGTGGAATAAGAGAGCAAGCTGCCAGCACTCCCCACCCAGGGAAGAGATGAGCTCTGACAACCAAGGTTGAAACTCCTCTCAAGCATCTTTACCTCTTCACTCCTCTCTCCAGACACTGTGGCCATTATTCCAAATTTGACATTTATCACGTGTTTCATGCTTTTTTTTTTTTTTTACTAGATATGTGTGCACTGAGAAACCAGATATCGTACTGGGTCTTGTGTTTTAAACAAACTCTGAGCTCATAGCAATCCCCTAATATTAATTAAATAATTCTGAGATTTGTTCATCAAGATACTCATAATCCTAGCTTATTTTATCTGCTGTATAATATTCCTTCAAATGAATGTGCTGCTGTATAGTCAATTTATTAATAATCATGGGAGCTTACTTTTTTTTTTTTCTTTTTTTGGGTCAATGCGTTTCAATGGTATAGACAGTTTTAAACTTGGCTTCCTGTGTAAATGTTTATAGTTTCTCTGTGGTAGATGTCCAGGAGGGGATTGCTTTGTCAAAGGAAATGGGCATCTCCTGCTGTAATATACTGCCAGATTGCTCTCTGAGGCGGTTGTAGCAATTTGCATTCTAGCCAGCGTGCGGGGGGGGGGGGGGGGGGGGGGGGGCGGCGGTGCTTCCATAGGCTTGCTGACACTGGATATTGTCAGATGTGGCATTTTGCCAGTCTATCTGATGGGTGTGAAATTGCATCTCTGTGGTTTAAACTCTTTATTCTTTACTAGTGGGGTTGAACATCTCACGTGTGTGTCATGCTGCGCTGTCTCTACCTCAGCAACCTCAGCATCAGTGTTGGTTTTGCCTGAACACCGGGCACAGGGCAGCCAGAGCAAAAGTCAGGGCAAGTGGGGAGACATCAAAAGACACCGTGGAAGGGACGACGTCGACTTGTTCTCAGGGGCGGTGGACACCAGTGGAGATGCCCTGAGTGTGGCAAGGACATCTTGGATCTGCTTCCGTGCTGGCTGGGCTCATTTCAAGCCCCATTTTGAGCTCAATCCCATGCTTTGTTTGAAGGAAATTGGCTTTGGTGAAAATCATGTCAGGCCTCCCTCCTCTGGCATGCACAGCTGCAAGGCCGGACTTGGGGGAGTTTTCCTGTTGACCCAGTTGCTGTTGGAAAGTCTCTTAGAAGCTGGTCTTATTCTAAAAGTGCATTTATTCGTCCTTTGGGTTAGGTTTTGTGCGTTGAAAGCCAGTGTCCATCAGGATTGGCTTGAACGTCCTGGTACAAGTGCAGAGTTCACGGTTACTCCAACCACAGCACTGTAGGAGTGTCACCTCAGGGAGCACAACAGCTGCTAAAATAACTTATAACTTAGTGGCTTTCTGTGTACCAAAGGAGGGAGACCACCCATGTGTTCTCTTCTTAAGAATCCAGACTCAAGGAGTCTGCCCCTGAGAGATTTTGAGTAAGCAGGGCCCTGGCACCTGCTCTCTGAAATGCCCACTTTCTTCTTACTTGCACTCCCCACACACTCCGAGGTCCACGAGTTGAGAAATACTGAGTTCCTGGGTAATAGCCCCGAGCTCTTAAAAATATTGTTTAGAGAAATTACCTGCCATGTGAGAGGTTTTTTAAAAATCAATGTAAAATTATTTAAGGTAATGATTTACTTCAAAGGCCAGACATTGTTGCCTTTCTGCAGTTGTGTTTCTTGATGTTAAACAATTATTACTTTCTCTTTCTCTCACAGAGATTCTGAGCCCTGGCCATGCATCACCTGCGAAGCCTTTAAAAGAAACTTTAAAAAATTAAGTCATGAACCCTCAACACAAATATGAAAAAAAAAAAAAAAAAAGTAACATATGCCATATACCTAAACATCTACCTTTCAGAGTTCATAGATATCAAAGTGTAGCCACATTTAGTTAAGTTGTTTTTTCAGATATGATGTCCAGAAGCCAACAGTCACCCCCCTTTCTCTTTCCTTTACGTCTCCTCCTAGAACAAACTATTTCTGTGGCTGCGGTGACATTCACCATTCACGCCACCGATTTGTGATTCTCTTGGCTGTCTGTCCGTGTTTGTGTGTCAGACCGTCCGGCCTTTTGCAACTCTCTGGCTTTGCTCAAGAACTAAAGCCAGTTTACTCAGTCCAGTGGCTTTGTGACAGTGCTCTTGGGTACGGCTCCATCACTCAATGTCTTCTTCAGAGGCAGGTTCGATCGCTTCTAAAGTACTCTGTTCTGAAAAGAGGGCCGCGGTGGACGCCCTGGCCCTTTCTTTGTACCCGTGTCTTTATTCTCTTTGGCTTAGAGTCCAGCAGTAGATGTGTCTCTCTTAGGGTATGCCATCTGCAGCTTATCAGGTGCTGTGTTTTGGAAATGGGTCTAGTGTGTCTCTTGAGGGTTCATGTGTTGGAAGCTTGCTTCCCCAGGGTGATGGTAGGACCTTTAAGAGATGGAGCCTAGTGGGTGATGTTAGGTCATCATGGACCACCCTAGGAAGGGACGGATGTTGTCTTAAGGGCTTCTGCCGAGCTCTCACATGAGTGGTCATGAGAGGGGGCCTTGATGGAGCAAGCCTGGCCCTTCCCTGGGCTCTGTGGCTTCCTGCCTCCCAGTATGATTGCTCCTGGCCACATGCGCCCCTGTCACTGTCAGGCATGCACACGAGTGAGGCTTTCACCAGAGCTCCTGCCATATGCTGGTTTGACTTTCAGCCTCTAACACTGTGTGCTTGGGGCCAGAGAGATGGCTTAGCAGGTGAAGGCGTTTGCTGCCAAGCCTGATGACTTGAATTGGATCCCTAAGACCCATCTGGTGGAGGGAGGAAACCAATTCCCAGAAATTGTCCTCTGATTCCACAGGCTTCCTGTAGCACTTGGGTTCCCCCACACGTGCACGTTCATGTGCACGTGTGCATAAACACACACACACACACACAATGGGTAATATAACATATAAAAATATGTTATACATATAAAAATATAATTTTAAAAGTATAAGCTAAATAAATCTTTCTTCCTTTCTCCCTCCCTTCCTTCCTTCCTCCCTTTCTTTCGTTCTTTCTTTCTGTTTTTAGAGGTAGGGTTTCTCCTTGTAGCCCTGGCTGTTCTAGGACTTGCTTTGTAAACCAGGCTGACCTCAAACCTGCCTCTGGCTCCCAAGTGCTAGGATTAATGATGTGCACCATTGTGCCTGGCTCTCTTTTCTTTATGAGACTCAGCCTTGGAGTATTTTGATATAGTAACAGAAAACAGAGCTATTGTCTGAGTATTCTGCATAGTGGTCCCGTCAGTGAGAATTTGGTACTCAGCTGATGAAGGGCCCTGCACTCAGTTTCTGACTGCGTGTGTGCACACGCGGGCTTGGTATGGGAATATTTCCTGCTTGGGAAATCTCAGAGTGTGTTTCCTCATCCCTTTCAACAAAAGCAAACAGCCAAGTCCCTCCTCTCTGCTTTCTTGGGCATCAAAGGAACTCCCCTGTGGAAGCAGTTGGCAAGCTGTACTGGCCTTGTGCATGGTGTTTTTTATAATTATCTCCCTCTGGTAATGACTTCATATCTCCCTTCAGTTTGCTGAATGCACAAAGCTCTTTTTGTTTGTTTGTTTGTTTGTTTCTTCAAGACAGGGTTTCTCTCTGTAGCCCTGGCTGTCCTGGAACTCTAGACCAGGCTGGCCTTGAATTCAGAGATCCAACTGCCTCTGCCCCCCGAGTGCTGGGATTCAAGGCCTGCGCCACCATGACCCTTTAAGCACAAAGCTCTTAATTTCTCAAGGCCTAAGCAGCCTCTGCTTTCCTTTTGACTTGCCACTTGTGCTTCCTGGGGCACATCCTCTGGCTTTGGGAGTAGTGTCCCTGGGGCTACAGGAGACAAATCTACTCCTTGCTGAGGTCTTATGGGTACAGATCCCCATTGTGTCTGTAAGACACACTGTTCAGCAGCTGGTGGCCTGGTCAGTGACATGCTCGTGTGGATAGTGGAAATTTAGTGCGGCCTCACCCCTGGAGGAAGCGCTACAGCCAAACAATGGCCGTTGAGAGAGGGAGAGTCAGTCTTGGCTCCCGGAAAGGTCATCCCTTCCCAAGCAGTCAGCCCTAAGCACATGTACGTAAGAGTAACACTAAATGGACTTAGTAGGTGGTGTGTGTGTGTGTGTGTGTGTGTGTGTGTGTGTGTGTGTGTACGTATGTATGTGCAACAATAATTATAGAAGAAAAGGTCATGAACTTGCGAGTAAGGGGAGGGGACATGGAGGAGTTGGAGGAGGAGAAGGAGGGGTAGAAATTATATAAATACAGCACTCGCGTATGAAATTCTAAAATAAAGAGATAAGGAAACAAGTAGATCGGTCCCTTGCCTTCATTCTAAGTGTGGGTGCTTGAGAGATGAAGGGCCCTGTCTCCCTGCTTCTGGGCTGTCAAACAGGCAGAGAGAAGCCCACAGCTCTCTCCTAATCAACTCTGCCCAGTAACAGGAGACTGTATGATTTATTCCCCAAGGCCGACTTCTGAGAGTGCAAGTGATGCGGAAGATGACTTTACGCCATCGGTCACCCTACTGTGCCTGGCACCTGAGCTTCTCAGGGAAACACCCTGACAGTGAGTGTCACTTAAATGCCAGGTTTCAGGCCACCTAAATAAGTGGAGGGGACTCTGGCTTATTGGTCTGAGAGAAGGCATATGGCGTGGGAAAAAATAAGTACAGTGACATTCGGAAACATTTGTGTGCATATACTGGGGTAAGGTACCTTCTATTCCCAATTCTTCTTCTTCTAGGAAAGAAATGATAGAGTAGGTACAATTCTTTAGGTCGCTAGCTTTTTTAATTTTAATTTTTATATTATATGAGTGGATGTCTGTGTATCACTGTGGCCTCTGGAGGCCGGAAGAGGGCTTCAGGTCTCCTAAGACTGGAGTTACTGGAGTTGGTTGTCAGCTGCCATGTGGATTCTGGAAACCAAACCCGGGTCCTCTGCAAGAGCAACCAGTGCTCTTACCGCCGAGCCATCTCTCCAGCCCTGGCCAATGTCTCCTAATCATATTCACCCAAACTTACTTTATATTTCATTTCAGTTGAATCTCAGAGAGCATCCTGAGGGTGGACCAGCCTGCGAGTGAGGTCTGGTTTGAGTTTCTTCATGCTGTTGGTTGGCTCTAAGAGCTCAGTGGTCCTCCCTTCTCACAGACTCCCTTCCCATCCATATCGCATGGGTGAGGAATGAGTTTGCTACCCTGGTCTATTGTGGGGCTCAGACGGACTCAGTTGTGCCCAGGGCTTCACGTGGTACCAGTGCGTTTTGTGACTGTGAACCTTTGAGTGTCTTTGCTTTGTCGAGTAGCAGAGGAGTCCAGACAGTACAGATCTCAGGGTCTAGTCTCTTTCTAGTTCAGCGATGCCAGGGCACACATCTCCGTGACTCTTCTGTGTCTACCCAGTAAGCACCTTTGCTGCAGGAACATGGCGGCACAAAGGCAAGCTTGTTGGGACCTCGTGTTGGCTTTAGTCAGGGATGGGAAAAGGTGGAAGGAGCTGTGGTTTTAGCCTGACATGTCATTAGGATGCCCAGGCTGAGAGCATGCAGCCATGCTGTGGGATCATCAGTTAGGATGCATTGTTTTCTTCATGGGCTGCTAATGAGGGCACCTGGTCTTTTGAAAGATACTTAGTCATCTGATGAGTGTATGCCACTCCTTTGAGTTCTTTGGTGTGCACAATTAGGTATTCCTAACTGGGATAATACATAAGTACCAAGTTTGTTTTAAGTTCCTTTAAATTTTTTCGTTTTGTTTTTTGTCTTTTTTTTTTTTTTTTAGTTATTGTTTTCAAGGCAAAGTGTCTCTCTGTAGCCCTGCTGCTGTCCTGGAACTGGCTCTGTAGACCAGGCTGTCCTGGAACTCAGAGATTCCCTCAGCCTCTGCCTCCCAAGTGCTGCGATTAAACATATGCGTCACCACGTCTATTGACTATAGCAGTTTTTCCTAATCTTTGGTTTTCACTGACAAAACTGTGAGGACCAACTTGTTCGGGTATCATGTTGTCAGTGGAGGCACACATCTGTGAATTGACCTCTTAGAAATGGTTTTGCATTGGTAACGTGAAGAAATGTTGCCAAAACTGCCAACCACCAGCCACATGGGCAGCTTGTGTACCCCTCAGCCTTGCCTTAGCAGGTGTCACACAGAAACCTCTTGGCCAGTTAGGGGCAAATGGCATCTTGGTATTTTCTAGTTTGCATCTCTTTTACTAGAAGTGTGCCTGAGGAGCTGTTGATACATGTAAGATAACTCAATCTCCTTTTGAAAGTGTTGCTTTTGGCAATTATTTTCAAAGTCTGTAGTGAAGCACATGCTTTATTTTTTATTTTCAATCTGTCTCAGACCCATTATTTTTTTTTTTTTGGTAAAATACTAAAAAAAAAAAAAAAAAAAAAAAAAAAAAAAAAAAAAAAGGATCGCTAACAAAACGGAATAACAAGCCAAAGATATGTAAAACAGAAGCCTCAATTTTTTTATTTTTTATTTTTTTATTTTTTTATGACTCAGCCTGACAGATGCAAAATTGCTCCTGCCGCTTGTGGTGGATGTATGTTTGCAGTTTCCGAGCGTGGCTGGGGGCTGGTGCTAATGCTTTCAAGTAACATTATTTTAAAGCACTGCTCACCCCTCCTTAACTTCCTTCTCTGGCCACCATCCGTGCTCTTTGGCAGGTGGGGAGACAATGAAGAGTTTTATATTTCTGCTTTTGCGATCTGTACACTGCCGATGTTTTCACTATATCAACTCCCTCTAATGGTGCCAGGCTGCCCTGGAAGGCTGTGGTTTCTAAAGGTGGCCAGGCAGCTGACACTCAGGCATGGTGACTCTGTTCTCCCCATGCCGGGAAGAGGTCTGCCTGCCTCATGGGTTTGCCTGCCTCATGGTTTTCATCGCAGACCTTGAGCACAGAGCCAGGGGTGGCAGACCGACAAAGAGGGAGGATGAAATGACCATCTGAGGACTTTGTTGAGTTGCCTTCGGCTGCTTCACCTGCCAGAACCCCTGGCAGATGTTCCTTCACAGGATGACTTTAGTGCCACCGTGTAGCCAGATGTCCCAGGGAGCGTTTGCCTCCTCAGGAGTAGACAAGACACTGGGCATCCGTGTGACAGTTGTCACATGAGATCTTGTTAGGGTTTGGGAATAACAGGGCCACTTCCAGGATCTTTTTAGTGACAGAAACTCATGCTGTCACGCACTTGCCATGATCAGCCTGCTTGTGGATGTCTGGCTGTTGAAGCTCTGATAAGTGCTGGGAAAAGGTTCTCCAACTGGAGCTGGGGTTGTAGCGTTTGGCCACCGCTGACCTCTGCTTCAGCCGAGACCTCATCTTGCCAAGTTATTTCCACTTCTTCAGCTTTGCCGTCCTCACCTCTTCTTTGCCCATGAGGTGGGGGTGGGGTGGGGCATGCCCATGGATGATTTATTGGCAGGGAGAGCTGGGTTCGGTGTTGCTTAGTGGCGCAGAAGCTCCGGGGTGATGTTTGCTAGCTCATAGCTAGGATGGTCATTCATAACACTCAGGGATGTGTCCAGTCAGCCGCCAGGAAACACTCCTGGCTAGCTGCCTGCTCCCTCCACTCATGGCTAAGGAAGGACTGAAAATGTGAATGAAGCCTTCTCTGGCCTGATTTCTGGAGACAGATGCTGTGGTTTCAGGTCCCTGGCTCAGTGAGCTCGGTAGCTTTCCCCCAGCATTTCCATGTGCAGGATGGGAGGACACTGCTTGGGCTTCCAGTGAGATGTGCATGAGCTTGCAGATGTGCCGTCCTTGGAGTAGTGAGTACTACACTGCCTCCTTCTTCATTCTCCCCAGTTTGTTCAGTGAGCAGATGTGTCAAGTTCTTTCTATGGAAAAGACTGCTAGGTGTTGGCACACGATCAGACCTAACGACTTTCTGAGGAGACTGCATCGATGGGTCTACTGTGGAGCTGGTGGACTTTTCTGTAGAGGACTAGATAGTAAATAGGCGAGATTCTGCAGGTCGTAATACCTTCATAACAACTCCACGGTCCCATTGTTCTCTCGGCAATGTATTCGCAATGACTAGCCGAGCGGTCACGGCTGTGTTCCAGTTACACTTTATAAAAATAGCTGTTAGCTCCGAGTAGCTCTGTGAGCTGTGATTTGCTCACAATGCATCTAGTAGAGCAACGTGTCAACTAGGAACTTACCATCAGAAGTTGGGATACATGGCGAAAGGAAACAGGGAAATATCTGAGAAGGAAGGGTCAAGGAATGAGTGACATCAAAGCCACACAGTGAGGTGGAGACAGACAGCTGGAGAGGGAGTGTGCCAGACAGGGTTCAGCTCTGAGGGATGACATCATGGCAGAGACAGTCCCCCTGCCCAGGGTTTCTCATCCCAACCTGCGTTTGTATCTTTCGAAGGCATGGTAGTTTTCTTTTCTGGGTTCCTTCTCCCCACGCCCCATTGCCCTGTTACAGAGAGATGACCTAGAGGTTTTGTCGCACCCCCCTCTATGTGTCCCCCGCTTCGTCACACTGTTTGTAGTATCTAGGCAGGAAGTTAGAAGTTGGAGGGGGTAAGATTGCACCTTAATTCATTATTTAGTGTTAGCTTGGATTACTCCATGGAATTCAGTTCTCTTTTTGCCTTTTTAAATTTTAACATAACTTCATTACTTGGGTAGAGGCTTTTGAAACAAGGAAGGAAAAATCATTTTTTTCCTTGTCAACATCTCATGTCCTGTTTCTGCAAGCCCTGGTGGTCCGTTTCCTTCAAGGAGGTTGTGGCGTTATAAAAAGGTTTTTGTTTTGTTGTGTTTTGTTTTTAATTTTGTTTTAGTCATGCCTTTGGCTATATGCTAGCATGTATGTCTGCACCATGCTTGTGCCTGAGACTCCTGAGGAAGCCAGAACAAGGGGTTGGATCCTCTGGGATTGGAGTTACAGAAGGCTGTGTGGTTGCTGGGAATCCAAGCCCGGTCCTCTGAAAGAGCAGCCAGTGGTCTCAACCACTAAGCCATCTCTCCAGCCCCCGATGACGATTTTTGTATAGAGGACTGGGGCATTTTCTATGTTAGGGGATGCCTCTGACAGAGGGTGTTCCTGCAGCACACTAATGTCTAGGCTAATGGAGAATTTCAGATTCAGTGAGAAGAGGGGGGGAAAATGGTGCAGAGTGATTGACATAGACACCCAACATCGTCCTCTCCCTTCCGCGTGCTGGCACACACCCGCGTGCACATGAGTGCAGCATTCCCCCCACCCCACACACTATAGGAAGAATAATTGTTCTAAGGATTAAAATGAGTAAAATGTGCATGAAGCCCTGAGAGAAGTGACTACAGTGAATGCCCCTCCCCTTACCTGTCGTCATTTCTGCTTACACTAAGGCGCCAGGCTCCTGATTCCTCCTGAGCCTTATTGGGGGGCCTTAGATCATTCCACAAACTTGGGCTGCATCCCGTCACTGGGCTGTGGGGTGCCCTTTGTTGCCAGAAGTCCAGGAACACAGTCCTTTTGAATGTCCCATCGTTCTATGGATATCTAATTGCTTTTTGGACATAAAAGTAGGGTTTTTCAAGCAATGTTCCCCGCCTCACGTCATCCGTTTTAACTCATGCTCTATAACCAATGCTCTCTTCTATGTGTGTTTTGATATGGTCCTCGGCCCTCCCTGGGTCCGCTTTCTACTTTGTATGTGGCGTGGGAATCAGATACATGAGCTGTCCTGGGGAGGTCTAGGGAAGAGCGTTTGTTTCCCTGGCCCTGGTCGTTGCACCTGTGGCGCGGTCTAGCTCACTTCCAAGGATGCCTCCCGGCCTCGGGGTTTGTGTTTTTAGCTCCAACATATTGCAGCAATGTCCTCACCGTTTCAGATAGACCTTGACTTTATCGTGGTATTGTTCTAATTATTTCTCTCAGGCAGCCTCCCTCCCCTGGAGCAACTCTAACTTGTGTTCCTTATAAACCGCTTTTAAGAGGAGATTCCTTCCTGTGCCATTCTGTACATTCGTGATTCAAGAGTTGTTTGTTGTGTGTGTCGGGAGCACCCTCAGTAGTCTCTAGAGGTGCTTTGAAAAGCCAGCATCATAGTTTTGTTGGAACCAGTCCTGGCTCAGGCTCGATTTTTAATAAAATTCTTCATATTGTTCTTCAGAAGGTTCCTGGTTTTCTTTCACCGGCCGAAGTAAGAACTTTGTTTCTTCTGATTCCAGATCTTGTGGTTTTTTTCCCCCCACAAGGATTGGCTCTTTGTTCAGCGTCTGGTTACACAGCATTTATATTTTCAGGGCCTCCGGTTGCCTGTTATGTTGGGCGCTGGCAGTAGGAGGGCAGGCTGTGTGGATAATAATGCCCTCTGTGATTGCTTTGGTATAATAACCCTGGCTGTGTGCCTTGCTTCCTGTCATCCTTTGGGATAGGGAGAGGGGACATCAGCACCAGCACCTCTGAGCTCCAAAGAGAGGTGAAGGGACGGAACACTCAAAGACAAATAAGTACTGACAGGAAAAAGCCAGCAGCCATGACAAATGTGCAGGCCTTAGCTCACTGGTTCAGGGGATTGGCATGCTCTAAACTGTTATTAAATGTGAATTTCAAAATAATGTCTCTTCATAGTAAAAAGTCTAGAGTTAAAAGAATAAAAAGAAAAACCCTCGGAGGTGGTTAGGAACACTTGTTACTCGTGCAGAGGACCCAGGTTCAGTTCCTAGCACCCATATGATAGTCCATAACCATCTGTAACTTCAGTTCTAGGGGATCTGATGTTCTCTTTTGACCTTTGTAGGCACCAGTACCCAAGGAGCACACATACATCCATGCAGGTAAAATGTACATGCATAAAGTGAATGCATCTTTACAAAAAGAAGAGAAAGGCCCTCTGTGACCTTCTCAGGCCTTACGCTGTCTCTGGCAGTGCCACTGATGTTTGCTTGAGTGTTATCCAAATGCCCCAGCTGCCGTGGAGGCTGAGGCAGGAGGCTGACTTGAGCCCAGGAGTTGAACTTCACCCTGGACAACATAGGGTGACCCTGTCTCAAAAACAAAAACAAACAAACAAACAAAACCCTACAAGCATTAAAGAAAACCCTCAATCCAAAAGCAAGTGTTCTGGAAATTTTCAGTAAAATGCAGGTGTTGAATGCAACAGCTTGGTTGGCTTTGATTTCCTTCCTCCTCAAATATAGAGGAGTATGGAACACATTGCAGGCACAAATAGGGGCAGCTGTGTCTTGACTTAACAAATGACATTTCTAGTTGTCCTAAATACACTGTTAATATACTGTGTTTTACTTATCATTTGTCTTGTACAGTTTTACCTAGAAGTTCCTGAGAAGAAACTTTACTTTAAAATTGATCTACAAAGAGCTGGGTGTGGTGGCGCACACCTTTAACACCAGCGCTCTGGGAGGTGGAGGCAGGTGGATCGCTGTGAGTTCGAGGCCAGCCTGGTCTACAAAAGAGTCCAGGATAGCCAGTGCTACACAGGAAAACTCTGTCTCCAAAAACCAAAAATCCAAAACCAAAACCCAAAACCAGTTCCCAACACCCACATGGCAGCTTATAACTGTCTGTAACTCCAGTTCCAAGGGATCTGACACAGACATACCAATGCACATAAAATAAAACTAAATAAAAATTATTTAAAAAATATTTAATTAGCTCGCGTCTTCTAATTTTTTCTGTCACAACCCTTGATGCAAGGACTATCAGAGACAGTGCCGGCTGATTGTCCCTTCAATATCTGCTTTCTATCTCTGGTTAGGCAATGACCATCTTTGCCAGGCTCCCTTGCAGCTGTGTGGTTCTGTGACTGAGACTTTTGGCCAGAGGGTTTATTAGCAAAAATATCCTTTGTAGTTCTTAAGAGCCTCCTTGTAAGGGGAGCCATCCATCTGCTTTCCCCCTTGGCTGTGACAGCGATTATTTGGTGGCAGGAGCTAAAATAGCCATCCTGGTTCCAAAGCTGCAAACAGACTCTTACTCACAACAAAGTGACGTGATATGAGGACTCCATGCCCACAGCACTGCAGGGCTGTTGCACCAGACCTGGATTGCATCTTGAACACTTACATGAAAGAGACAAATGAATCTCCATTTTGTGAAGTCACATACCCGAGTTGGGTCTTTGTTACACTCTCTGTATCTACCTGCATGAATATATCTATGTAATAAAGTAGAATTGCAGCTTTGAGGGACATGGTCATTTAAATTCTCGATTGACACCACCTAACTAACCTTTAAGTACCCATCATCGTCATCCCTCTCATGACAGTTGCCATCACGTCTGCCACTGTCCCATGGATATATTTACATTTAATGGCTGTAACCCCCAAATCTGTTGAAGAGGAAGATTCATGCTACCAAAGGAAAAAATGCTAGAATGTAAAAGCAAGAGTTTAGTTCCAAATGTCAATATCTGTTACATTCTGTATCCATGGAAACCAATCCCTGTGTGTCTATAAAGGGAACGGGAGAATGCGGAAGTGCTGGAGGATACCACCCATGCGTCATTGAACAGTACGTTGGGAGAATAGACAAACCCGTGTCCAAATTATCACGCACACAGTTGCATCACAGACATCCCTGACCACCCCTGTCTGTGCCCATCCGCATCACCTTCCGTCTAGCAGGTACTTTGGGCCTCTCACCACTGCGACTGTGGTATTGGGAAGGTTACCACATCATATATTGTTTATGGATTAGATCAGAGGTTAATGATCACTGTCACTTGTTGGCATGACTGTGCATGAAGAGATGTGGAGGGGTTGTATTAGTTTCTTCTTTCTGCTATGAAGAATTACCCTAGTGGCTAGAGAGAGGGATGGCTCAGTAGGCAAGAGGGCCTGCTATCCAAGTGTGAGGACCTGACTTTCCCATCCTAACATCCAAGCAGGAAGACAAGTGCGGCAGCTTGTATCTGTAATTCCAATGCTGAGGGATGAGGCAGGAAGTGGAATATCATTAGGGTTTACTGCCGGCTAGGCTCTAAGTTCAGTGAGAGACCCTGCTTCAAAGGAGTAAGGTAGCAGTGATCGACCATGATGCCCAGTGTCCTCCTCTGGCTTCCGTACGCATGCACAGAAGTATGTGTACCTGCACACACATGTGCAAGTATCTCTCTCTCTCTCTCTCTCTCTCTCTCACACACACACACACACACACACATACACACACACACACACACACACACACACACACACACCACAAACACACAGTTAATAACTCAGAAAGAGTAGCCTTATTTCTTACAGTATATGGCCAGGCTGCTCACCCTCCTGAGGTTCTTGGGTACACCCGCTTCCTGGCTTTTGGGGTTTCTGCAGGCTGCCTGTGTTCCTTAGCCTGTGGGCCCTCTGTCTGCAGGGCCTGGCGTGCAGTGTCTGTGAGCTCTGTTTCCACCATCTCCTGTCTTCATTCACTCTGACCTGTGGCGACACTGGCTACCCAGCCAAGTGCATCTCCACCTACGGAATACAGAAAAACCCCTGTATCAAGATCATTCAGTGATATGTGCCAAGCCCCCTTTGCCATGCACGGTAGCATGACAGAGCCCAGGCATGGGACGTGCACATCTGGAGAAAGCTGCCATTCTGCCAGCCGCAGTACTGGCCTGACAGAGAGAGGCTGCTCTGTGAAGAGTGCCCCCGAGGAGTTGGCCTTTAAATTAGGCTTGTAAAGTACAAGCAGGGCAAAGTGAGTAAGAAAGAACTTGGGAAACTGGGGACTAGAAGGCAGCTGTTGGTCTAGGCAGGAGAATGAGTGACAGGCGAGGTGAGCGACAACAGTGAAAGCCACCAGAGGGGTTTCAAAACGATTTTGTGTTTAAAAAGAACACTTCTCCTGCAGTGGTTGAGGGGTGCCTAAGGAGGATGGCAGAGGCTATGTAGGAGCTGGTGGTGATTTGCACGAGATCTTGCAGCCTCTTCTGGCTGCCACTGAAAAGGAAGTGCAGGGAGGGAAGAGACAGAAGAGTTTGTCGGTGGATCCCAGTGATGGGTGGGGACCGATGCAGCAGGGATGATGTAGGACCTGGAGGCTCCAGGCTGCTGCTGAGGGCAGGGCCATTTACAACACCGGAAAACACCAGAGGGGCGAGGTGTCCCTTCTGAGTAGATGGATGTCGAGGGCTAGTGGTGGGAAAGCCCTCGGGGAGCTGGAAGGGAAGGCCCCGTGGTGCTTCTGCTGGGACCCTGGAGAGAGGCCTGGCGAGGCCTCGGGCCATCTCTGAAAAAAAGCCAGCTGTTTACAAGTGCCCCTTATGGGGAGCTTCCTGTGTTTGTAGCTTCTTAAGTTGATGTAGGGGGGGGGGAGGGGGGCTGTGGGGAGATTTTTTTCCTGATGGGTGTGGGGATCGAGTCTAAGGGCCTTGCAAATTCTAGGTGAGATGTGGAGGTGAGGGAGCTCAGTCCTTACAGATGGCAATCACTGAACAGTGTTACTTTCCTAGGCTGCTGTGATTAATTGTATTATCTGAGTGGCAAAACAAGCCACATTTACTAGTTTTTTGAAAACCAAATTTATTTATCGTTGATGGATTTATTGTTGTTGTTTGTGTGGAGGGACACGTGTACCACACTGCCTGGGTGGGAGTCAGGGGACAGCGTTTCTGAAATTTTTTCTCTACTTGCATCTTTACATGGGTCCTGGAGACCTCACGCGGGTCACCAGCCTTGCATGTCAAGTGTTTTACCTGCCCGGGCTGTCTCGCTGGCCCCACATCGACTCACTTACTGTTCTGAAATCCAAAGCATTTTGTGGAGGGCCACATTCTTGCTGGCGTTCCAGGCATTTCCATGGTGGAGGCTAGAGCAAGCCTTGCCTCTGTCTCTTCCTCCATCCGCAAGGCTTCTGACGTTGTCACACGGTCTCGCTTTGCTCTGCCTTGTTTGTGCTTCCCCTTCAAAAGCCAGTCGGGAGCATTCCGAGCCCCCTGGGTAATTTAGAGCAAGCCGCGTTCTATTTGGCCAGCACACGTGTGGACTGACACCTTCTCACTGCCCTTAGCCGTGTGAGGGGATGTCTTTGCCAGTTTGGGGAATTAGAGCAAGAGTGTCCATGGTGGACTGCTATTCTACCTATGTGCACAGGCATATGCTGCTAAGTAGTGTTTTGGTAAACGGTGGATCGTATTTACATTCCATACGATTATGATGGAGCTGAGAGATTCTTACCACTTAGTGTTGTGTGTGAGAGACTTCTCCTGGGAGACGTAATTCTCCATCCCTCCCTTTCCTCTTCCTCCCCCATCTCTACATGTGTGTGTGTGTGTGTGTGTGTGTGTATGTATGTATGTATGTATCTTCATATGTATGTATATATGCACATACACAGGTGTGTGTGTTTGTGTGTGTGTGTGTGTTTCTCCCAAGAAAGGAACCCAGGACAGACCTAAATAATGATTGTAAAGAAGACTACCTTGGTGAGCCAGTGACTTTTTAGTGGCCTTCTTAACGAGGGCATGGGTGAAGGGTTACTTAGAGCAAGTACAACTCAAAAGCAACTGCGTCTGGGAAGGGGTAAGGTCTCATGGGAGCTGCAACTGCGGAGCTCTCCACACACGACTGGCCGGCTGTGCAGCCGGTCCCAGAGGCTCCTCTCTGCAGTCACATTGGTCCCAGCCTCCTCCCGCAGCAGGTGTTTTCTGCGTCTGGAGCTCTGGAGCTCATGGGGCCTCATGAACCTTGCAAGGTTCAACTTCCCCGTGGGTGTGATGTTCGTTTACCCCTGAGTCTTGCGCACCTCTCCACGCTCTTCTGGAAAGAACATTTTAACTTGGACGACACTGTTGCAGTCGTAACAGGAGAGTGTGGCCCGTTCCTCACTGTGACACACTCCGCGTCTTTGTAGTGACATGTAGAAACGGACCCATCGCCTGTTATATGAAAGTACAAACGCTATTATGCAGGGCACAGAACACTTGGTAATAATGATAATAAACAGCTAAGTAGCTACATTATAGACTTATTTCACTGTGCTTTGGGCTATTTCAGAATGCACTCCATTTATAAAACGTTTCCTGTAGTGTACACTGCAAGACCACCAGCAGCCCCTCATGCAGCTCCTGCTTATGTGGCTCCTTAATTTTATTTGTTTATTTTTATGTGTATGCGCATGTACTTGACTTTGTTTATGTGCTCTATGTAGGTGCGGGAGCCCCCGGAGGCCAGTAGAAGGGTTCAGATCCCTGGGACTGGAGTTGTAGATGCTTGTGAGCTGCTATGTGGGTGCTGGGAACTGAACCTGGGTCCTCTGCGAGAGCAATGGGTGCTCATAAGCACTGGGGCATTGTTGCAGCTCTTTTATGTGCCTTCTTCTTCTTTTTAAAAAATTTTTTATTTATTTGTATGAATGTTCTGTCTGCATGTACACCTGCATGCCAGAGGAGGGCATTAGAGAGAATAGGTGGTTGTGAGTCACCATGTGGTTGCTGGGAATTGAACTCAGGACCTCTGGAATAGCAGACAGTGCTCTTAACCACTGAGCCATCTCTCCAGCCCCCTTATGTGCCTTCTTGATCTCACCATTTTCTCTTGCACTTGATTTGATCTTCTGTTTTCTTTGCCATGCCCCAAGAAGCAAGAAGGAATAAGTTGTTACACACACACACACACACACACACACACACACACACACACGCACGCAATGCACCTTTCATATAGCCTAGGTAGGTGGTAAGCTGTACTTTGCAGGCCTCTGTGTATTTCTCTATGATGTCCATTAATGATAAACATGGCCTAAATAACACATTTCTCAGAACACGTCCTCACCTCATGGTTAAGAGAAGCGTGACAGACTGTAAGTGTAACAGTGTGAGCAGGCTGGGTGGTGGTGGCGCACGCCTTTAATCCCAGCGCTTGGGAGGCAGAGGCAGGTGGATTGCTGTAAGTTCGAGGCCGGCCTGGTCTACAAAGTGAGTCCAGGACAGCCATGGCTACACAGAGAAACCCTGTCTCAAAAAACAACAACAACAAAACAAAACAAAAAAAAAAAGAAAAAAAAAAAAAAAAAAAAGAAATAACCACTGTGATGTGAGGAACAATTGTACTCTATGATGTTGGAAAGCAGTAACTTTCTTTTCTCTTTCTTTCTTTCTTTCTTTCTTTCTTTCTTTCTTTCTTTCTTTCTTTCTTTCTTTGTTTTCACTTTGGTACCTAAGAACAATTGAAAAGAAGGAGTTGCTAGTTTTGGATCATAGCTTCAGCAGTGCTAGACCATAGTGTAGCTGCGCAGAGCAGTTCACACTGTGGCTGCCAGAAAATGGAGAATAAGGAAGGCAGGAAATGGCCAGGAGAAAATGCTGCCCTCAAAGACATGCTCAGTGACCACCACCGCCTAAAGTTCCAGAACTAAATTGTGATCCAGCCTCCATGGTGCCACCACCTGGGCACCAAGACTGCACCGCATTGGCTTGTGGGTGACTCCTTATATCTAAACCAGCACAGCTCTAGCACACTGTAGGAATCGCCACTTCAGGAAGTGACGGACAGAGCTGTGCTTTGGTGGAGAGTGGGTGGTTGAAGAAAAATGGAACGGAGTGAAAGATAGTTAAAAAATAGGACGTGAAGTTGCTGGAGAGCAACTCTGTCATGTGACTCATCCACATGGATGCTGAAACCTCCGGGATAACGGCAAATGCAGGTGAGTCCTCTGTGATTGGGAGCCGCTGAGGAGAGAAGAAAAGGGCTTTGGCCATGGACTTCAGGAGGAGGAAGTTGACAAGCAAGTGGCGTTGTGTGGCCCAGCCAGCTTCTCTTCCTGGCTCTTTCGCAGTCTTGTGTGTAGGGCCGAAGAATAAGCGAATTTGAATGGAGAGGGCAGGGGGCAAGTGTTGATGTCAGAGGAGAGTCAGGCCTCATTATAGACACCAGCTATGGAATTCTCTCCTGCACTATGTGGGTGACGGTCCTCCCATCTGTGTGGGCGGGCACTGCGTGACCTCAGGGTCTCTCTGTGCTCAGTACAAATTGTCATCCTCATTCTCAGCCTCCCTTTCCACAAATAGCAAAATTAGTGCTAAGATAGGCAGGACCATGCGCGATCCAAGAATTTACTAGCAAAAATCATGTGTTAATTTCTCTATATTGGGGGCTGGAGAGATGGTTCAGCGCTTAAGAGCACTGACTGCCTTTCCAGAGGTCCTGAGTTTAATTCCCAGCAACCACATGGTGGTTCACAACCGTCTATAATGTGCTGTAATGTGCACTGTATACATAATAAATAAATCTTTGGGCCAGGTGTGAAGGCACGCGCCTTTAATTCCAGCACTTGGGAGGCAGAGGCAGGTGGATCACTGTGA
Organism: Acomys russatus; assembly: GCF_903995435.1. NCBI lineage: Eukaryota > Metazoa > Chordata > Mammalia > Rodentia > Muridae > Acomys > Acomys russatus. The sequence continues at coordinate 2,018,910 of NC_067164.1, read as the reverse complement.
GTGCAAGCCCTACAATGGACAGCCAAGGCTACACAGAGAAACCCTGTCTCAAAAAACCAAAACAAATACATCTGTCTATATTGCCTTTTTTCATAAATGAAGATTTAATGAGACCTAGTTCCAGCCTCTGTATTTTGTATCAGACATTTGTCCTGATCTCTCTGCCATGTATTCTAATTTTGCTTGGGAAAAAAAATGGATGTAGGTCTATTTAACACCCATTATTTCCATTAATTTATGGTTTAGAAATATAGTGTTTTAGCTGGGTGATGGTGCATGCCTTTAATCCCAGCACTTAGGAGGCAGAGGCAGGCGGATCGCTGTGAGTTCGAGGCCAGCCTGGTCTACAAAGTGAGTCCAGGACAGCTAAGGCTACACAGAGAAACCCTGTCTTGAAACAAAACGAAATCAAACAAACAAACAAACAAAAAGAAAATGTTGGTATTTTTGTCTGTATCATGAACTCCTGCTGTAGTTTGGTCCGTTATTTCAAAAGTTCAGCTGTGTTATTGTAGAGACAGTGGCTCCCTCACAACACTGAAGAAAAGGCACTGGAACTGGCTCGTATTTGAGCACTGAGTCCTAGAATGAGTCCTAGAGTGCTGGACATCACATGGGCACATAAGAGTGGGGAGGAAGCGCCTGGCATACTGCTATCCTTTTTTTTTTTTTTGCAATTTTTTACATATACAGTTGTATCATTACACATATATACAATAAACTACTTACAACAAGAAGAACCACAATCAGGAATTTTTATATATATATATATATATATGTTACATTCTTAGTGTTTTGACTATTTATTTGGCAACCTTGAAGAAAACATCTTTTCTATCTTGGTGAGTCTAAAATTCTGAATGTAAATCAGCATCTATCATATCTTATTTCTATCCACTTAAAACATCTATCTAGGCCTAAAAACATCTTAACCCCTAAACAACTAAGCTGAATTGTAAAACTAAACTATCTGGTCTTTAACCCCATCAGAAACTAGAGAAGGAATAAAATTAATTACCTGAGTATACAGGGAGTGCAGGTTAGCAGCTTCCCAAATGAGAAGATGGCAGAGACAGTTTGCTGCCTGAACAGTCACCCCAAATTCTCTGTAACATTGGAGCATCATCCTCAGCCTGCTGGCCCAGTGTATCTGACAGACAATTTGTGAGGCAGGAACTATTGAGAACTTGCTGCTGTTCTATTTGCTTGGACTCCAGTTATTTCCTACCTAATGTGTGCTTTGGGACAAGTGACCATTTTGAGTGGTTCCCAGTCTACTTCTTGGCCATGTCTTTCTTGAGGAGGAGGTGATAATCATATGAGTTAAGATTCTACAGCATTGGCAGCTAAAGAGATAGCTTAATGGTTAAGAGCACTTGTTGTAGAGGACCTGGCTTTGGCCTAGCACCAACTTCGTGACTCATAACTACTCCTCCCCTTTCCCTCCCTCCCTCCCTCTCTCTCATTCTCCCTCCCTCCCTTTCTCTTTTAAGATGTAAGATTTATTTATGATGGATATAGTATTCTGCCTGCATGTACATTTGCGTGCCAGAAGAGGGCACCAGATCTCATTATAAATGTTTGTGAGCTGGGAATTGAACCGAAGACCTTTGGAAGAGCAGCCCGTGCTCTTAACCTCTGAGCCATCTCTCCAGCCCCTCATAACTATTTTTTTAAACTCAATTTTAGGGGATCTGACACCTTCTTCTGGTACCAGTCATGCACAGAGTACACTGAGTCACAAGCAGGCAAAACATTCATATACATAAAAATAAATAAATGAACATATAGCATTAGAAATCTTGTAAAGATTTATTCTGTATGTGTGTGTGTGTGTGTGTGTGCGCGTGCATGCACGCATACGCGCAGATATTTATGGAATCAAGAAGAGGGCATCAGGGATCCCTGGAGCTGGGGTTACAGGCGGTTGTGAGCCATCTGACTTAGGGGTGGGACCCAAACTCAGACCCTCTGCAAGGTCAATACACACTCTTGATCACTGCATCAGACTCCCCCAGGCCCAGGAGCGTTACTTCCCTGCTCTTCACATAACTGTAAAAGGTAATGCTACTGGGCCTGACATGAACTCTGGTGCCCCATATTTGACCACCTCCCCTTGGTGGGGAGGCCTGATGGCACTCAGAGAAAGAGTAAGCCGGCTACCAAGATGAGACTTGATAGCCTATGGCCATATAGTGGGGGAGGAGGTCTTAGACCTAGGGGAGGGGAATAGGGTGAAAGCAGGAGGGAGGAAGGAACGGGAGGATACAATTGATGGGATAACAATTGAGTTGTAATCTGAATAAATAAATTAAATAATAATAAAAAAGAGAAAATAATGAAAACAACAACAACAACAACAAAACCACGTAACTTTCTCTGTCTCTTGAATCCTTGCATCTCTGTGCACTATGAGTCTTCCTCAATAACCTGGGCAGTAAAAGGCCACAGATGGTGGGGGAACAGCATCAGCAAGGGACTCAGATCCTACCCACTGCTCCTCCCATGCATGGGCTCTGTACTCACAGGCCAGTCACATGCAGGTCGGAAACGCTTTCAACATCTCTTCTGTACTGAGCGCTCAGACTTTGCCCTTATTCTCCAAACAATACAGTGTACCAACCATTTCCATAGCATTTGTATTATACCAGGCATTATAAGTAATATAGGAAAGACCTAAAAGACACAAGAGGATGTGTATATGTAGGTTATAAGCAACTATGGAAAGGAGCTGAGTGTCTTTGCAGGGACCTGGAACCTGCTCCTCATGGTCAGTGATGACTGTTCCTGCTGGGAGTGAGGTTTGCTTGTTTTAACTTATCAGCCAGCTCATTCAGATCTTAGGGAGAAGTGAGCATCTTATCACCTGTGGCTGGCCCCAGCTAGGGCGTCATCACTTTTTTTTTTGATGGAGAGGCTCTGTGCAACATTTGGATGAGATTGAGCCTGATTCCTCAGTTTAGCCCTTAGGAATTTGTTAAAAGGCCGTGGTCCAGCTGGTTCAGCAATAGCTATCAATTGAAGGCCCAAGAAGCTCGTAATGGTTGAATCTACAAGGCCGGTTATCCCACCTGGTCTTCTGAATCCTGAAGAAGTAGGCTGTAATGCCAGTGAAGGGATAGACTTGCCAGCAAAAGCGAGAGCAAGCAGGCGTAGACAGCTAGCTTCCTTCTTTCGTGCCCTTTACATAGGCTGCCAGCAGAAGGCGTGGCCCAGACTTTAAAAGGTGGATTGAGGGTGGATCTACCCACCTCAAAAGATCTAGATTCAAAGTGGGTTTTCCCCACTGCTAATGATTTAATTAAGAAAAATAAAAGCCCTCATAGGTTACCCAGCCTCTTGAGTTTTAAGTTAATTACAGACGTAGATTACTGTGAATAGTCGCAACTACTGTTCTTAGTTTCTATGAGCAACGTGAGGATAAACTATACGGTCCCTGGCACATAGACGGCACAGGACCTGTTCTATGCTGCAGTGTCACCAGGCTTAGCAATTTGATGCATCTGACAGCTGTCGGGTACCACACTGGGTCTGTGTGTTGTGTGTAATATTCTCTGGACATAGAGACCTTCTCAGTGAGACCGTCCCCGAGTGCTGTACTTAAAGGTACAGTTCCCCAGCCTTTACAGCTAGCAGGCCCTCAAATTACCTTTCCAAATGGGTGGTGAGTGAAACCACACAGTGCAGGGCTTGGGCAACAAATCTCTAGCGAGTGTCCAGGTATACTTCCAGCGTTACACGTGTCGCATGTGCTATTGACAAGGAGTGGCCAAGCTCACATTGCCTCACTTCCGCACCTGTTTTTATGCCACAGAACTTCTGTTATGTTTTCTTGTAGGGCACCAATGCCTCTGCTCTGGAAAAAGACATTGGTCCAGAGCAGTTTCCGATCAATGAACACTACTTCGGATTGGTCAATGTAAGTATTTGTTGTTTCCAATACTTTGGGGTGTTTGATGTAACTCTGCGGATGGTGTTGTGTTTGCTTTGGGAGACAAGATCGAGCTATGCAGACCTGGCTGGCCTTGAACTTGGAATGATCCTTCTGCCTCTGCCTAAGCACTGTGATTACAGGTGAGTGTACCATGCCCAGCTCTCCACGGCCATTAGCACCACTACTCATTTTAAATAACTGTCCGTGTGCTTTAGTTAGTAGCAAAGGCAAATGCTGCAGAAGGACATTTTAATCTACTTTGTAAAATGTACTAATAGTTGTCCCCAGCCAAGGACTTAATTACTACATTATTGATTGAATTCACATCCCCTCTCCTGCATGCCTTGAAGGATTCCCTTTATATATGTCACACCCCCACAGACCAAATTACAGATACCAGCAAAGTCCACTTTGGCCAACCAGTGAATTTTACTGGGGATAATTAAAGGAGTATGGGCGAGAGATTACTTACAGGAGCAGAAATAACTCCAAGACAGCTGCATCACCAACGTCTGCCCCAACATGGGTGACAGGTCACAAAAGCTGAGGAAAGTGGGGTGCACTGCGTAGCCTGCAGGCAGCTCCGCAGGTTGGAGAGCATCCTTTGCAAGTGACTCTGGTCTAAACCTCCTCCAAGCAGCTTTCTGTGTCTTCCAGGCAGCTGATCGAGTCTGCTTTTGTTCTGCTTTGTGGTTTAGCTCTGTTGACTCCGGTAGGGAGGGCATAGTGAATCTGCTCAGTTTCAGGGACTTCCTGAAACTATTTTGAGTTACTTACTTTTCCTATATAAGGAGCTTCTCTGCAGTACGGAGGGGTTCAGTCTTGGAGGGATCTATTTTACAACATTGATTTTCTTTGTGTTAGGCAGGAGCCCCTTAGTATCTGGCTTTATTTAATTCTCCTGCCTTCGTAAGGTGGTGACAGCCACGTGGTGAGATGGTATTGTTTATCACCCCTGTGGGCTTTCTGCGTCACTGTGCCCTCCTTATAGAGCAGATGTCTAAGGTGATGAAGGAGTTAACTCAGACACACAGATTTCTGGAGCAGCTGCTCTGCCGCTCTGCCGGTATCCTTTTGTGAAATGTTCTTGGAGAAGTCAGACACATTCTTTGCAAGTAAACGCTACATTGGATATAAAGGAAAGAGCTACCTTTGACCTTCCCTGCACTGTTAACTGGTGGCACGGTCTGTGGAGAGGAGCTTGACTTTTCTGGTCCCCTGTTTCCACATGGACTGATAGTGGTCACCATGGTTTCTCCATCTTGAGTCACAGTGAAAGATGAATGCGAGCCCCTATGTGAGGCCCTGATGGGAGGCTGGGGATGTTGTCTACACTTGGAAGCTACTCCTGTTATTTCCCCAGAGTTGATTACTAGATAAGGACAGCTGTGACTGGAGGATATCTGGGTGAAAGATACTGAGAGGCAGAGAGAAGACAGGGCAGAGGAATGCTATGCAAGGCCCTGAGACTACAGGGTATCTATTGCATTGGCAAATCCCAGTCTTCGAATTTTAATTGTTTATTTTAGCCACTGTGCATGGGACTCCACTTAACTCTCTGAAGAGTTATTCAGTTCATGGGAATTCTTCCCTAAGGAAAATACAAAGGCAGGTTATGGAGAGGTAAGGCTGTTGTCTACCTAGTAGACGAATTATGAAAGCTGTATTTATTAATAGCTTCATTTATGATTCCTTGCCAGGGCTTGTCACCGGTTACATGACAGTGTCAAGAGACATTAGAATACATAGGAACCGAGGATGTCTGAGCCGTGGGGCCATTCAGAGACAACGCCCGTGCTCCCCTTGACCTTTTACAGCCCTTTTGTAGTCTGGGCTGTGAATCCTGTTATTTCTTTGGAATTTCTTCCCGTTCATTTGCTGAGTGGGAGTGGCCTTGCAGTACAGGTCCACGCTGGGTCCACTGCAGAGTCAGGTTTCCAGTCAGAACCCAGTGAGATGACGACTCTCCCTCCACAGTCAAAAATCTCAGTCTGTGTCTGTGTCTGTGACCTGGAAAGGGGATAGAGTGTTGCAGTGCGGGCCCTAATCTGATTATAGGGGAACTAGGGGACTTGTGTGATACCATGTTGGGACAATTGCCACCTTGGAAATAACACGACGCAGGGTAATTTAGAGGTGAGGGGTGGGTAGAAAGGAAGTGGCCTACGGAGACACTTCTCTCTCTGTTGCATTGGAGTGAGACTTTGCACAGTGGGGCAGTGGACCCTGCAATTGTGATGGAGGGAAACAAGCTCTGTCCCTAAAGGCTTTGCTTGAGCAAGCAGTTCTTAACTCCTTAAATAATATAACACACACACACACACACACACACACACACACAGACACACACACACGCATGCACACACACGTGCACACGCACACACACGCACACACGCACACACGCATGCACACACACGTGCACATGCACACACGCACACACATGCACACGCACGCGCGCGCACACACACATTGCCTTGAGCTACATTCCCAGCCCCATCAGTTTCTTTTTGATGAGGATTTTTATTTTCAGTCTTGGAGGTTTTTATGAGACAGGCTCTCCCTCGATAGCTCAAGCTATCGACTCATTGTGTGGCACAGACTGGCTTCCAACTTGCCGTGGTCCTCTTGCCTCAGCCTCCCAAGAGCTGGGAGCACAAACATGCGTCACCATGCCCACAGCCATGGGGGTCTTTTAAAATATTGCGTTGTGCTTTTTTTTTAGCCAGCTGCTTTTCTGAGTCCCCGTGTCTCTTTTTCTAAGCCCCAGGTCTCACTACATTCCTAGTCAGAGTGCTTATTATCATTTGATAGTCTTCGATGGATCAGAAAAGCACTTAGAATTAGTAGTCTTCTCTTATTAGGGGTGGGGAATGCATTCCGGGACCCCCAGTGGATGTCTAAAACTGGATAAGTACCAAACTTTATATAGACTACATTTTTTCTATATGTATACACTGGTGATAAAGTTTGCTTTATATATTAGGCACAAGATATTGAATAATGTTCTAATAAAAAAGAACAATTACAGTAAAGTATCAGAATTAGTTTGCTTCTTAATAGTAGGTTGGGGCTATTTTTATGGAACATAAAGGTTACTTGTGATACCCAAAACGCCTACTGAGTGACTAGTGGGCAAGTAGGACAAGTCTCGAGGGGCTGCACCAGGCTATGGGACGATTCACATCCCGGGCAGCGTGGTGTAGGATGGTGTGAGACTCCATCACACCACTCAGGGTGGCACCCAACAGAAAATCACAGATAATTTATTTCTGTAATTTTCCACTCAGTGTTCACAGACTGTGGCTGATTCCTAAGAACTGAAAGTGTGGCAAGCAAAACTGTGCCTAAGGAGGTGACTTGTACTGTGGTCTTGTAGGCTGTGACCCCTCTTGGCGGGGGGAGTGTCAAAGTCCTCTTTCACAGGAGTTGCCTAAGCCCGTCAGAAAACACAAATATTCATATTATGATTCATAACGGCAGCAAAATTACAGTTATGAAGTAAGCAATGAAAATGATTTTTATCGTCAGGGGTCACTACAGCATGCGGAACTGCGTTAAAGGGTCGCAGCGTGAGGAAGGTTGAGAACCGCTGCGTCCTTGTTCATCCGGTCTCCTGTTGCCTGCTTTGGCACATTGGGCTCTGGTCTGGGAACACAGGGATTGGCAGGTGCCTGGGTCCTGGCTCAGCTTGTGTCTGACAATGATTCCAGCCACCCCTCTTGTGCTTTGGCAGTTTGGAAACACGTGCTACTGTAACTCCGTGCTTCAGGCACTGTACTTCTGCCGGCCGTTCCGGGAGAATGTGCTGGCATACAAGGCCCAGCAGAAGAAGAAGGAAAACCTGCTGACATGCCTGGCGGACCTTTTCCACAGCATCGCCACGCAGAAGAAGAAGGTTGGCGTCATCCCACCAAAGAAGTTCATCTCAAGGCTGAGGAAAGAGAATGGTGAGTGATGCGGCCATGCTGGGTTTGAGGCTCAGACATGAGGAAAAACAGTGGTTCTGTGTAGCCTTAAAGTGAAAAGGTCACTTAACTCTTAAAAAAAAAAAAAAAAGGGAGCTGGGCGTGGTGGCGCAGGCTTTTAATCCCAGCACTCGGAAGGCAGAGAGAGGCAGGCGGACCACTGTGAGTTCGCGACCAGCCTGGTCTGCAAAGTGAGTCCAGGACAGCCAAGGCTACACAGAGAAACTCTGTCTTGAAAAACCAAAAATACAAAACAAAACAAACAAACAAACAAACAAACAAAAAGGGAAAGTAAGTATGGTTAACTACAGTGGTACTTAAGAAAAGATGTTCAGGCACTATAGAGATGGCTCACTGGTTAAGACTGGGCACTTTGAAAGTGCACTCTCCCCTTTAAGAGAGTTGAGTTCAGTTCCCATGTTGGTGGGTCACAGACATCTCTACCTCCAGGTCCAGAGGATCTGTTACTCTACACATTACATACACTTACATAGACACCCCCGACATGAATAACAGTGAAAAAGAAATATTAGACACAGAAAGCACACACACACACACACACACACACACACACACACAGAGAGAGAGAGAGAGAGAGAGAGAGAGAGGTAGTGTGTAACTTAATTCTAACACTCAGGAGACAGAGACAGGTAAGATTACTGTGAGTTCTGGAACTCTCTATCTGTAGATCAGGCTGGCCTCAAACTCACAGAAGTCAACCTGCCTCTGCCTTTTAGTGCTGAGACTAAAGGAATGCACTACCACTGCCCAGCAGAAGACATTTCTTCTTTTCCCATTATTCATGAAACAAAAAACAATATAAATTTAAAATTTGATATTTGAAATGCATTTTCTCCTCCTCCTTTTCCTCCTTTTCCTCCTTCTCTTCCTTCCTCTTCCTCCTCCTCCTCCTCCTCTTCTTCCTTCTCCTCCTCCTCCTCCTTCTTTTCCTCCTCATTGCATTTTGAAAAGGATCATTGTAAGAAAAAAAAATGTCCAAGGCAGACTTTTGAGTGCTGTACTCCTGGGGTTAAACATGTTGATGCAGTCACTGAGTGGACAGTACTACCTTATGAACGGCAAAGGAAGCATGCCCACACTACCTAACCAGAGGCTCTGCTGTATTAAAGTAACACAGGTGCTATAGTTTGGATGTGACATGTCCCCTGCAGGACATGTGAGCTCAGTCTGTGAGTGTTCATTCTTAGCTGGTGGTGTTTGGGGAGGTCATGGAAACCTCAGGAGCTGGGATTTAGCTATAAAGTAGGTCACAGGCGTGGGACTTTGAAGATGACACCTGGTTCCTAGTCTCTCTCACATCCTGTGTCTCCTGTACACCAAAAGGTGACTGGCTTCTGTCATACTCCGTTGCTACGGTGATGCTCTGCCCAGTGTCTGGGGCTGAACAACCAAGGGCTGAATCTTCTGGAACTGTGAGCTCAAATAAATGCTTCCTCCTCTGAGTTTATTTGTTCCGATGTTTTGTCACACTTGTGACAAGATTTCCAACTGGTATCTCCTGGCTTTTGTGGTAAAAATGGTGATAGAAATATCATGTGTATTCCAGAAGTATTACATTGTTATTTTTTTCTGTTTACAAGAATATTTAATGTGGCAACTTATATCTGCCCTAGTTGTCACCTTACCCCAGTGAACTTAGATGGTTGACCTGGTGTTTGTTTTACAAAGTCTTGTTTAATTGGATAGCTATCTTTAGAAGTGTGATATGTTAGAATAATATGCTAGAATAAATGTGTGACTTGAATAGAGAAGGAAGCTAAGCATCTCCGTGCAGTTGTGAGCAGCACAATGAGTAATAGGGGCTTCCAGCTGTGAGCTTGTCCCAACAGCAGGGACAGTGGTTAGGCTTAGGGCATTTGACTCTGTGGTAGGAGCACTATGGGAAAGAGATCTCTTCACATATGCCCCACATTTCTCTTTTGTCTTTCATATAAGATTCTCCTAGGCTGGTCTCAGATTTAATATGACTCTCAGGAAGAAAATTTAGTTGCTATGGCAAAATGACTCAATCACTCCTTGGCCGCTGGCGGTCACATCATATTAAGAATTGATATTTAGGGGTTCAGTAGGTAAAGTACTTGACAGGCAAGTAAGAGGATCAGAGTTCAGACCCCCAACTCACAGAAAAAGCTGGGCCAGCATGGTAGCCTGTCTATAATCCCAGTACATAGGAAGTGGAGATAGGGGGTGGGTGGGACAAACTGGCTGGCTAGACCAGCCAAATAAGTGAGAGCCAAAGTTAGCAAAAGATCCTTTCTTTAAAAAAAAAAAAATTATTTAAGTAATTTATTCAGATTACATCTCAATTGTTATCCCCTCACTTGTATCTTCCCGTTCTCCCTCCCTTCCTCTTTCATCCTGTTCCCCTACCCTAGATCTGTGACAGAAGGGGACCTCGTCCCCCACTATAAGATCACAGCCTATCAGGTCTCTTCCTGGTAGCCTGCTAAGACCCTTTTTTAAAATTTTTATTCTTAAAAATTCTTTTTCTTGCATTATAACTTTTTAAATTAATTCATTCATATTAAATCTCAATTGTTATCCCATCCTGTGTATCCTCCCATTCCTCCCACCCTCCCATTTTCCCCTTACTCCCCTCCCCTATGACTGTGACTGAGGGGGACCTCCTCCCCCTGTATATGCTCATAGGGTGTCAAGTCTCTTCTTGGTAGCCTGCTGTCCTTCCTCTGAGTGCCACCAGGCCTCTCCATCCAGGGGATGTGGGCAAATACGGGGCACCAGAGTTCATGTGAAAGTGAGTCCCCACTCTCCACTCAACAGTGGAGAATGTCCTGTCCATTGGCTATAGTTCTGGGTAGGGGCTTGATGCTTACTGCACGTATTGTCCTTGGTTGGTGCCATAGTTTGAGCAGGACCCTTGGGCCCAGATCCGCCTGCCTAAGACCCTTTCTTAATAGACCACGTGGACAGTGGCTGAGGAAGGTGCTGGCGTCAGCCTCGGCCATTTTCATACCCATGCACACCCAAATGTGCCCCTGCTCAGATGCGTGTCCCTCTCCCCCGCCACGCACACTGCGTGCATACACGCAAAGACAATAGGTATTTAATCAAGGCTCTTTTTTTTTTTTTTTAAAGATTTATTTATTTATTTATATGTATACACTGCTCTGCCTGCAATCACACCTACAGGCCAGATGAATGCATCAGATCACATTATAGATGGCTGTGAGCCACCATGTGGTTGCTGGGAATTGAACTCAGGACCTTTGGAAGAGCAGACAGTGCTCTTAACCTCTGAGCCATCTCTCCAGCCCCTTAATCAAGGTTCTTGTCTGGTAATTTTGGTTCTTTTCTGGAATGAAGTAAACTCTGATTCATTATTACACATGGCTGTAGGGAGATAGGAAATATTCATTTTTGGTGGGTGGTAGGGAATGGAAAGGAACGATTCTTTGGAGAGTTGCTGAGTGTATTTACGTGCCACTCCTGTCCACCCTTTGGATATAGCCATGGCACGGAATCCTAAACCTGTCTGTTCGCTCTTCAGGGTGCAGAGTGTGAATGACGGCCCTTCTCGTTTCCAGATCTCTTTGATAACTACATGCAGCAGGATGCTCACGAGTTTTTAAATTATTTGCTAAACACTATCGCGGACATCCTGCAGGAAGAGAAGAAACAGGAAAAACAAAATGGGAAATTAAAAAACGGCAACATGAATGAGCCGGCAGAGAGCAATAAGGCAGAACTCACCTGGGTCCATGAGATTTTTCAGGGAACACTCACCAACGAAACCCGATGCTTGAACTGTGAAACTGTGAGTACCGGGCGATGCGCATCTTCCTTGTGTATGTGTGCTGAGATATCACACGCTTCCTGTTGCCTTGGCCACACGTGGACCGTCTGGTTTGTTATGCCTCTGAAACTCAGGGGCAAACGCTTGGAAGGGTGGGTTCATCGTGATGCCTCGGCTGAAAACAAAAAAGGTGTCAGCTGGCAGGAGCAGAGTGTTGAAGACGAGTGAAATGTTGGGTTATTTTGCTCTGTGGATGGGTCTTTGGGCTAAGTATTGAAGTATTGGGGTAGACTTTGACCCATGAAGAGGTCAGCTGTGATGGAGGGACTATTGCCCGGACTCCTGGGAGTCTGTTCACTGTAGTGTATCCTACTTAAACGTAAAGGAAAGATGGGCCCTCCTTGTACCCAGTCAGCTGGGTAGGTGAGAAGCCCATGGCCGCTGCAGTAGTTGGGTGATCCTGCGAGATTGGTTCCATCTGGCACACGGAAGGCCCTTAAAGTTAACTGGAGTCAAGGCTGTCCTCTCTAGGGAGTGACATACTTGGTTGTTTTATTTAACTTAAATTTTGAAAATGGCTTCACATTTCACTAGGTAAGAGCCTAGATCCCCGAGTTTCCACACTGGCCCTGACTCTCCAAGACTTTTCCAGCCTTGCCATGAGACTGCAATTTTCTTCTCTGTCTTCCTTGTCCTCAGTAGTAAAACAGGGATGATGTGCACATTAGCCCATTGGTGTCTGGGAAGAGTCAATTTGCTACTGTCTGTTAACTGCAACGTTGTATTCGGTACACACAGTGAGGTCTGTAATGAACGTCACCTGTCATTTATTCTGCTAAACCCACAGAAAGTCTGTGGGTCTTTAGATCTCTCAGAGTCTTTTTATTCAGACAGATCTGTCTAAATATACATCTTTCTGGGGAGAAGAGATAAGTAGCTTTTAACAGAATGTGCTAAGAGCCCCTCGTCATGGTCTGCCCTGCTGCTGTTAATAGCGCCATCCATCATAGGTGATTTAAACCAGGGCTTCTTAACTTTTTTTCTACTTGTGACATCTTTTTAGCCTAAAAATTTTTTATAAGACTGGTGTATAAAGTAGGCCTAGAAATCAAACATTTATAATAAGCATGAATTTATTTTGCAACAATTCTTTGGGATCCATAGAATGTTACCATTTATTAAAATGTAATGGATTCACTTGCTTACTTTCACACAAAGATTTTAATTGTGGCTGACTCTTTAATGCTGTGGGACACAGAACACCCTCTGTGTTTTTCATTGGTGACTGATATTTTGATTTTATAGTAATCAGTGCTTAAAACAGTGCTTCATATAAACACATAGGGAAAACATGGCAGAAGGATGTGTAGGCCCATTTCATAAAAGTGTTGGAAATTCCTAATCCCAAGACAAAATTAATTTAGCACTTTTTGTATATGTGCTTCTAAAAGATGCATGTATTTATTTTTTACTTATGTGTATGTGTGTATGCCTGTGTGAGTTTATGTGCATCATATCCATGCAGATGCCCTTGGAGGACGGAGAGGCCGTTGTATACCCAGGAACTGCAGCAGCAGGTGGTGGTCAGTTGTCCTATGTAGATGTTGGGACCCAAATCCAGGTTGTGTACAAGAGCACTGTGTGTTCTGAGTACACAGAGCTCGGCCACCGAGCTGTCTCTTCAGCCCATGTTTAGCAATATTTTTTTTGTTGTTGTTGTTGTTGTTGTTGTTTTTTTTTTTTGGTTTTTCGAGACAGGGTTTCTCTGTGTAGCCTTGGCTGTCCTGGACTCACTTTGTAGACCAGGCTGGTCTCGAACTCACAGCGATCCACCTGCCTCTGCCTCCCGAGTGCTGGGATTAAAGGGGTGTGCCACCACACCCGGCTAACAATGTTTAAAAGAAGCTCAAGTCAGCAAATCCAGCAGCAGTTTTTAAAACCAATCAGTCTAACACGGTCAAAACATACATTAATTTAATACTTGCACGCTGAGGAGTGATTGCAGGAAAATATAAAAAGCCATTGTTTTCTATATAATTCAACCATTGTTTTTATAAGAGCAGAAAACTTGGTGCAGTACAAACACTGCAGTTCATAAGATACAATAGTCTCAGATCTGAGCCCACGTGTTCAGGTGGTATTATTGGCACTAGTGAGACGGCGTGCACAGCGCTAAGTGAGGACTTTGTGTGTTCAGAACCAAGATTTCAGTGAAGTCTCAGGGCAACACGGGTGAGGCTCAGAATCACCTCAGGCTCGTTGTGTACTTGCTTTTGATTTAACTTGGCTGTTGTGTGTTCAGAAACTTTCTATTGCTCAATTTTCTGCAGCTCCAACATTTGGTTATATGAACCCATGTGGGGTCACAGTCCTCAGTTTAATAAGCAAATCATCAGAGAAAGAGGCGATGTTCACTCCTCAGAGTTGTGGAGGCTGGGGGGACCGAGATCAGGAAGGTGTTCCGATGAGGGTGTTCCTCTGGCGGAAAGAGCGAAAACAAGCTCTCTCCTGCACTTGAATGACCAAGAGGCTCCATTCCTACACACCACAGCTTTCCTGCATGGAAAGTCAATGACAATTTGGAGAGGTCACTACAGCCCTTTGCAAGTTGTGAGCCTTAAACAGCTAAGAAAGGTAGACCCAGACGTTGGCACTAAAGAGAGGTGGCAGGCTTTGCATCTTTGGCAATCTTTGTGATGTCCTTTTTGACACTGTTTGAATCAAGATTCTGGTTATTTCCACATGGAAATGGTTAGGAAACACAGAAAAGCCCAAAGAAGACTAAAAATTACAAGTATTCTTTCCACCTGGAGATGATAAATTTACAACATTTTCTATAAAATGGTGATTATATAAGTCTAGTGATCAGCCCTTGAGCATTTACTGTTGGACTCGCCAAAGCATTTTTGGCTCAAATGTATTTATCTGGATCGCTACCTTCTTTCTTTCCTTCCCTGTTTTCTGTCCACTTACACTTTCTTTTTCAGTAAAGTTCAAGTGGATGCAAAAGTTGGGCACTGCCTTGTGCATGTAAGACCTGGGGTTGATGACTGTCAACTCCTTGGCTCATCTTCCTTCTCTCTTCTTCCACACTTCTCTTATCTCAACTTGGTTTCTTTTTAAAGCTCATCTCAAATATCATTTCACTTGTAATTTATTTATCTGTATATATCATTAAGAGGTTAAAAGTACAGTACCGTTTTCACAGTTAAAAATAATTTCAGCGTTGTTCCCTCAGTGTTGAAGACTAACCATGTCCTGTTCTTGTAGCAGTTGGTTAATTGTATTTAAAAATTTTTCCATTTTCATAAGTGTGTTTCATTGTGTTGCAGGTGAGTGCATGTGAGTGCATGTGCGTGCATGTGCAGGCATGAACTTGATGTCAGAATCCTCAGTTTTTCAAAACAGGGTTTCTCTGTGCAGCCATGGCTGTCCTGGACATACTTTGTAGACCAGGCTGGCCTGGAACTCATAGACATCTGCCTGCCTCTGCCTCCCAAGTGCTGGGATTATAGGCGTTTGCCACCATGCCCAGCTTGAGGAAGGGTCTCTTAGTGAGGCCCCAAGTGCAATAATATGGCAACCTGCTTTGGGGATCCCCTAGAAGTGGGCTGCCACGCCCACTGAGCAGTTAAGTGGGTTCTGGGAGTCCAAACTTGCATCCCCCTGCTTCCACAGTAAATTCATGGTCCTTGTAGCAGTGTGTGTGCTAATCTATAATTTATTCCCACCCTTCTCCTGTCTTGTGCTTAATTTATTGAAGAAATCAGGTTATTTGTCCTGTAGTATTTTCTACATTTTGAAAACATCTTTACATGTGTGGTGTGTGTGTGTTCGCTTGTGAGCACACAGATGCCAGGGTGGTGGTGGGAGGTCAGAGGACAACGCTCAAGTGTCAGTATTCTTCTACTATGTGGGTTCTTGGGATTGAATTTAGGTCATCGGGTTTGGTAGCCAGAGCCTTACCACTGCTTGTGGCCCCCCTTACTCCTCCTGAGCCATCTCACTGCCCCCCATTTATCTAATTTTTTACAATAAAATGCCAGCAATTACCTAGTAGGTCTCCTTCTGAGAAGTCCCTGGAAGACTTCTGCCCCTGCACGCCAGAAGACTTAGGTACACAAGAAAGCTTGAAGCAGCATTTTATTTTATCTGTTTTTTCCACACAATATATTTTGATCATCTTTTCCCCTCCTCTAACTTCTCCCCTATCAAGCCCCATCTCCCCATCCATCAGCCCATGTTCTTTCTTTCTTCCTCCTGAAATGAAACGAAACAAAACAAAAAGTGAAATCAGGACAAACAAAACCCAACAGGACAAAAAAAAAAAAAAAAGCCAAAACAGCCGAGAAGAAACGAAAAGCCCAGCCCCCAAGAACATAAATAAACAAAAACAAAAAACCCAAGACAAACCCAATATGCATTTTTATTGTTTTGTCTTGGCCAACCACTCCTGGGACTTATGCTAGAGTGTGCCTGATGTGTCTAGTGACTCTCCATTGGAAGAGGCTGATTTTAGAGCAGCATTTTAAAAGCAAAACCTTCCCCGTATAACCAACACGTACAGTTAGAAATGGATCACTGACAGCACCTCAGGGCCCTCTGAGTGTTTTGGCACTGTGTGGTTTTTTGTCCAGTCTCACCTTCTACCTTTGAGTTCATCATTAGTTTCCATTTTATATAGCCTTAGTGCTTGCTTTGCATTTTTTAAAAATTTATTTTTTATTTTGTGCTCATTGGTGTTTTGCCTGCATATGTGTCTGTGTTAGGGCATTAGATCTCCTGGAACAGGAGTTACACACAGTTGTGAGCTGCCATGTGGGTGCTGGGAATTGAACCTGGGTCAGCTGGAGGAATATTTATTTTTATTATTTTTAGTTATGTGCAGGACTGTGTGCCTGCATGTGACACCCGGTCCCCCTGGAGCTGGATTACAGACTGTGAGCTGCCTGATGTGGGTGCTGGGAACTGAACCTGGGTGCTCTGAAAAGGCAGCAAGTGCCCTTAACTGCTGAGCCATCTCTCCAGCTCCCTCCTTTGAAGTTTATATATAATATTTCTGCATGTTTATTGCTAGCCATGTACTTAATTCTATACCTTTATGCTTATACATGTGTGTGTGTGTAAAATCATATACCTGTAGTCTTCTAAGTGTGTTTTTCTTATGTTTTTGAGATTCAGCCGTTTGTTTGTGTGTAGTGTGGTTCATTGCTTTTTATTGTTGTGTAGTATTGATTTCAGGAATGCACCCAGCTTATTTTTCCATTCTTGGATGATATGTCGTGCTTAGCTTTCTCTGAGACAGCACTGCTGGAGACCTCACACACGTCTGCTGTGCGTATGGGCAACATCTTTCTAGGGTGTCCCTTAGGCACAGAGCTGCTGGTCGTAGAACACGCCCATCTTCAGACGTTCTAGGTAAAGCCGATTGGTTCTGAAGTGGGGAGTTAGCTTAGGAGAGTTGCTTCTGTTGTACCCTGCTTAGAGTTTTTGTAATAACCAAATTTTCTCTTTATCTTTTGGATTTTGAGATGTAATGCTTTGTTTAACATTTTTGCCACTAATTTTTATGTGAGCCTGAACTTTTTCTTTCTCATAGTGGGCTTGTCTGTTTTGGGAATCAGTGGTGTTTTTTTTTTTTTTTAAAGATCTATTTATTATTTATATGGTCTTCTGCCTGTATGGGAGCCTGCAGGTCAGAAGAGGGCACTAGATCTCATTATAGATGGTTATGAGCCACCATGTGGTTGCTGGGAATTGAACTCAGGACCTTTGGAAGAACAGGCAGTGCTCTTAACCTCTGAGCCATCTCTCCAGCCCTGGGACCAATACATTTGTATAGCGGTTTCCTGCGGAAAGCTTTGCACTCATTCTGATCTCTCTAACCTTTACGTGAGTGCTGGGACTCACTGCTTCTCTCTACGCTCTTAAAGTTCATGGTCCAGTTTGGCTTGTTGTTGCCGTTTATGCGGGCGGGCGGCCATGTTGCCGTTTGTGTCTTGGTTCCTCTGCCTAGCATCCATGGTAAGATTCCCTGTATCATTCTTTATCACTGCCACGTGGTGGCTTAGTGCACGAATGCCATCGTTTATTAGCCTGCTTCATAGTCGATGGCTGGTTGGTCATTATTACTTTGGGGCCACGGTGAACAACGCTACTATAGATACTACAGAATATAAAATCTAGCCCAGAACCCTTATTTCTCTAGGAAATTATACTATGTCTCATGAGAGTAGATTCATGAGATAACAGATCCAGATATGTTTATCATTGATAGCATTAGAATGTGTCTATCCCTCAAGATACTATTTGTTTATTTTTTGCATCGTGCATGTGTGCACACGTGTGCGCGTTCTATTTATTTATTTGTTTACTCTTTGTATAGTGCATGTGTGCACACGTGTGCGCATGAATGGACACATATGGAGACCAAAGGAGCATGTCAGCTGCCTTCCCCTAGTTCTCTGCCTTAGTCCCTTGCCAAAGACTCTCTTACTGAGCCAGGGGCTTGCGGTTTCTCCCTCAGGCTGGTGGCTAGCAGGCTGCAGTGATTACTTAGTCCTCGGGCTGTGGGCACATATGGCCACGCCCACTTTTTATGCAGGTGCTAGAGTTCAGAGGTCTTCATGCTTGTGAGCAAGTGCTATGACCCCCCCTGAGCCGTCTCCTCCGCATGTGTGTGAGCAGCCTTAGCATCTCACCCGCTCCTCTAACGTCACTTTTGCTGCCTAGTGGCAGCGAGCACCTTTCCAACACACACTGCCGCGTTAAGATATGAACGGTGCTCGCTTTGTTTCCCCGATTTCCCCCATAAAGCCAGCTCTGAAGGACAAGATGAATAATCCGTTATATAACTGCAACCACAAAGCCCTGGGAAGGAAGTGCAGACTATCCCGTGTGCTTATGAGGCAGAAAGCAGAGCCGCGAGGCATTGTATTCTGTATGTGCAGCTGGGAAGCCTGCACCACATCTACAGCTGGCTCCTCCTTTGATGCTGTCTCTTAATACTGTTAGCATTATCCATCTTGGCGGTATTATGTGCAGATTTTCAGTATGACTCTGATAATAGGCTCAGTCATATTTATGGCTTAAAAAAAAAACCCTACAAACAAATGTAAGTACTGCATTAAGCACCCATGCTGCAGAAGTTGCAGTGTGGCCTCATTTCCTGAAGGGTTAGCCCAGACAGGAAGCTGCATCCGAAGAGTCTGCCCCATTCCTTAATCGTATGGGAGCATATGCTATAATGGGATTCTAGGCGTTTGTATGTTACGGTGTGTCTTTCTAGAGGACAGAGCAATCTTTTTATATTGATTTCAAATGTACGTATTGGGGCTGGAGAGGTGCTCAG
The DNA here is from genome assembly GCF_903995435.1 of Acomys russatus. Lineage (NCBI taxonomy): Eukaryota > Metazoa > Chordata > Mammalia > Rodentia > Muridae > Acomys > Acomys russatus. The sequence continues at coordinate 1,999,885 of NC_067164.1, read as the reverse complement.
CGGTTAAGAGTGCCTGCTCCTTTGGCAGAGGACACAGGTTTTGGTCCCAGCACCCACGCGGCTGCTCACAACCCTCTGTAGCACCAGTTCTAGGGGGGGATCTAACGCCCCCTTCTGTCCTCTGTGGACACTGCATGTACATGTTACATACAAGTAGGCAAAAACACTCATAAAATAACAATAGATGGAGAGATGGTGGAGAGGTTCAGCTGCTTACTACTCTTGCTGGGGATCTGAGTTCGAACCTAAGCAGCTTATGATCATCTGTAACTCTAGTTTCCATGGGCCTGAAGCCCTCTTCTGGCTTCTACAGGCACCACATGGGGCACAGATATCCATGTGTGTGAAACACCCCTATAACACAAAATAATAATAAAAGTAAAAGCAAAATGAAAACTCACATGTTTATTTATTATCACTTAAACTGATCTATGATGATGTATAAATTGGATTATGATTTGATGTTTTGAAACTGTATACAATATATAATGCAAGTCTGAACAATCCACTATTTTAAATACTTATCATCTCTTTGTGGCGGAACATTCAAAATGCAGATAGAACGATCTTTAACATGCTCCCTCCCCCCAAAATTGATGTGATCATTTGAGACAAATATATATATTTATCTCCTTGCTTTCTCTGGTTACTTAGATAATCCCCTCTATTTTCTTAGATCCCAGAGCTGGAATCATTTAATGCTTGTCTTACGAGTGCCCAGGCATCTTCTATGATGTCCCAGCCAGTTGGTCATCATCACCCAATGGACCCTGGCCAGAGGCAGGGAACCTGACCTCCTGAGGAAGCATTCCAGTTTTAGCCAGCCCTAATTGTTAGAAAGCCCTGGACTTTCTAAGAAAGTGCATGGCCCCTGGGCTTTGCCTGCAGTCAGCAGTGCAGGATCTAATAAACGCCGTGAAACTTTAGAACTTTGCTTTGGGAACGCCCTTCGAGCACTGTCCTAGGGCAGGCTGAGCTCTCACTTTAGTCCCTGTTTGTGAAACCTCACAGTGGATTAAGCTGCCCTAGATCCTGAGTAACAAATGAGTCCCTGGGGCACCTTGTCTTTGTCCCTGCTTCAGCCGGTTCCTGTCCCTCCAACTGTGGAAAACCTCTGTGCCAGTCTTCACATTCCGAAAAACAACGGCTGATTTTCTGCCAGGTTTGTCTTGGTAAAACTTTGCCTATGGTTTTCCACCGGGTCTGTCTTGGTAAAGCGTTGCCTATGATTGCAATGCAGATGCCAAGTGAAGGATTTATGGATTCAAATGGTCTCCTCTGCTGTGGATCTGGAGGGGCTTAAAATAAGGGGTAATCAGAGCTCACTTGTCCTCATAACCTTGACAAGGGCACTTCTGAATTGAGGCTCCAGGATTTTCCACCGGAGTTTAACTGCTCCCTTGCTTGTCCCGTTGTTTGCGTCATAAGATTTATTAGGGCCAGTTGGAGCTTAATCTTGCTGTTGTTTATTTTAATTCTTTTTCCTTTTTAATGTAAACCTGAATTTTTGCCTTGTAAGATCTGTGCCTTTTCAGAGCTTGTCTGTGGCTTTAAGGTATATTTCAATTTGTTGTTGGAGCCAAACCAATGTGCAAAGAACTATTTTATTAACAGTACCGACTCTACAGCTCTTATTGCTTAGTTATCAGAGGTTCACAATGCTCCAGCAGGGCTTCTGAGACCTGCACACAGGGAGTGTGGAGATTCTGAGGCTCGGCTTTCACATGGGTAGCAAGGGACACTTCCTCCAGTACATCCTCGGGTACCAGCCGGGGCAGTGTCATCACGGCAGACACCTAAGGAGCACTCACCTTTCCCACTAACCCAGGAAAAGAATTGAGGACTTAGAAGCACACTTAAAGGTGACCTCACTTGATTATGATGGCCTATAGGCTGCTTTCTTCTATGAACTGAGTTATAATTATGAGCAAGCAGTGTTGTCTCTTCCTCTTCTTTTTTGAGGCAGGGGCATCAGGCTCAGAATTAAGGAACAAAAGGAGAAGTGACTGTAGGCTGTTCGTGCTGAGAGTGTTGGAATCTCTGAGTGATGTGTTACCTTGGAGACAAGCTGTATTTTCCCTTAGACCAGACCCTTGTGTGGGGAAGAATATGCCTTCCTGGCAGCTTGCTTGAAGGAAAGGAACCCTCTTCAAAACCCTCTAAACCACTCCCACCAACCAACAACCCCCCCAAAAAAAAAAATTCCCTCCTTATCAAAAATTTAAACACCTCCACAGTTTTTTTCTTGACCATGCCTCACTCAAACTGTGAGTTCCTGGGGTGAGGACAGAGAAAAATGCAGATGGGATGGTGCACCAGGCTTTGATCTAAACCAACCTTACCCCCCCTTTTCCAGGGCTGACTTTATCGTTCTCATCCTGGGAGCTCTCTGCATTTAGAACTGAGAATGGTGCAACAACTTCCTTCATTTTCCTTCCTTCCTTCCTTCCTTCCTTCTTTCTTTCTTTCTTTCTTTCTTTCTTTCTTTCTTGTTTGTTTTTCTTTTTTCGAGACAGGGTTTCTTTGTATAGACTTGACTGTCCTAGACTTGCTTTGTAGACCAGGCTGGTCTCGAACTCACAGAGATCCACCTGCCTCTGCCTCCCCGAGCGCTGGGATTATAGGTGTGCGCTAACACACGTCTGGCTCTTTCTTCAGTTTCTTAATGAGATTCCTACCTTTCTCAATAAGTGGTTAAACTGAAAAAGATTTACATCTGATCCCACGGAATATTTTGTTTCCCTGTCTCTTTGCACCCCATCCTATATAATTTTGGTGTGGTCTCACTTGGCTGTAGTATTTTATTTTCCTCCCAGAGAAGGGCGTTTTCAGTTAAGAGAATGCTTTATCAATTTAAACATGTGAGCAAATGTAAAAAGAGAAGTATGTATTAAAAAGAAAATGATTCCTATTTCTGCCTCTGGGAGGCCACTGATTTAGATCTCTTTCCATTTGTTCAGTTTTTCTTCTGTTGAGTGATTCATGTAGTGTGTATTTATCGTGTGCCTGTCGCATACTGGAAATTATGTCAGGTACTAAGCGTGGCGCTTACAGAAGATGGCCCTTGCTCTTCTGTCCGCTAATATGCATGTCTAAACTGTGAATCCTTTTTAAACTGTAGCAGCAGCAGCAGCAGCACTGCCACCACATCTCCAATGACATCACTGTCACCAACACCAGGCATGAGTATTATTTAGAACGCCAAACAAAAAATGGCAATCGGTCCACATCTTCATTCACACAAATACTCACCATGCTTGGTGATCTGACTTTCCACACGCTTTCTCTTTGGCTTAATGAACCCTCTTCCTGCCAGGCATGATGGCGTAAACCTTTATTCTCAGCACTTAGGAGGCAGAGGCAGGTGGATCTCTGAGTTCAAGGCCAGCCTGGTATACAGAGCAAGTTCCAGGACAGCTAGGGCTGCCTAGAGACCCTGCCTCAAAAAGAAACAAACAAACAAATAGAAATATAAAAGAATTCTCTTCCTTTTGCCTCTATTCTTGAAGGTTTATTTGGGGGCGTATATGGATTGTGCATTGGTAAGGTTTCCTTGGGCATACCAAAGATGGTGTGCTCTGGTGTCCATGGAAGAGACCTCTACTGCTGGCTGAGTTGTTCTCTTCACCCAGGCAAAGACAACAGCCCGTGATCTCTTTCTGTCCATCTCTACTGTTCTTCCTCCATGAACGTAATGGCTGTTTCCATTATCCAAAACCTCCCAGTGCCTCCTTCTCATTTATGATTATCCGAGTATATAACTACCTGGAGGTATCTATAGGTTTTTTTTTTTTTTTGGAATATTATTAATAAACTAGGGTCTTAGTTACTCCCAAAGCCAACCTTCTGAGCTTTAGTAAGGCAAATCGACTCCTGTATAACGTCATACAGTTATGTCAATTCTCTGTTGTTTGCTATAAGCTCTGAGGCTGGAGTGCAACTGCCCTGTATTATTAACACCCATGCAATATGTGTTGGCGTAGGGCAACTGATTGAGGTCGAGTCTGGCTGAAGTTGTGTGTGTGGCCAGGACGTTATGCAGGGCGTTTGCTGTAGATGAGCGTCTAAGTTGAGAGCACATTCTGCTTTCTTCCTGAATGCCGCTGGGTTAGCTGGGCTTACCATCCTTATGGTGGTGGCAGAAGGGCAAGAGAGCAGTTTCATGGTTCTGGAGAGATGGAACTGCAGCTAAGAGCCCTGGCTACTTCTTTAGACGACCCAGGTTCCATTCCCAGCACCTACCTCCATAGACGCTTACAACTGTCTATAACTCCAGTTGCAGGGGACCCGACCTCCTCTCCTAGTCTGCAGGGGCAACAGAAACGCATGTAGTGCACAGACATACGTGTTGGCAAGATACTTGTATACATAAAATAATTTTTTAAAGGGGAAGCAGTTTTTACCAATGCTTGTCAACCTCTGCTGATAATGTGTCTCCTGAAGTCTCTCTGTCTGAGACAGGTTCCAGGGCTGCACTTGGATTCAAGAATGGAGACACAGCTGGGTGCTCTGGCACATGCCTGCCTGTCTATAATCGCCTGGAGTTCTAGCACTCATGGGGCTGAGGCAGGATGACCAAGAGGTCAATTCAAGGCCAGGCTTGGCTGTGTAGTGAACCACTGCCTCAAAATATCACACACACACACACAGACACACACACAGTCACACACACAGTCACACAGACACATAGACACACACACAGACACACATACACACATATGCACACACAGACACAGACACACACATACACACATAGACACACACACAGACACAGACACACATAGACACACACAGACACACATACACATATACACATACACACAGACACATACACACATACGCACACACATACACACATATACACATACACACACATACACATATACACACAGACATACACAGACACACACATACACATATACACATAACACACACATACACACATACATAGACACACACACAGACACACAGACACACACAGACACACACACATACACATAGACACAGACACACACAACACATATATACAGACACATACACATGCACACACACATACACACACAGACACACACTCACACACACTTGGGGGTGTGATGACAGCAATGTCTTCTGCATGAGATGGCCTGTCGCCATAGACTTGGACCTAAAGATGGCTTCTACCAATAGTAGGAGTAAGCACTGCACACAGTTAAAGGGGACAGGGGCCTGGGGGACTGTCCATCTAGATATACACATACCGTTTACACAGAGCTAGTGTGTAGAGTTGCATAGCCAACTAATGAAACTACCATGTAGCAAACCGTTTCTAGCTCTGTGAACATTTTAGGCCATTAACAATTTTTCACCTCTCTTCCATTTACTGAACACTTTTTTTTTTAAAGATAGGGTCTCACAATGTATTAGCTCTGGCTCTCCTGAACTTACTATGTAGACCAGCATGTCCTCAAATTCTGCCTGTCTGCTTCCTAAGTGTTGGCATTAAAGGTGTGTACCGCTACACCTTGGTTGTTTTGTTTTGTTTTGTTGTTAAAGATCATGTAATCCTGGCCAGTATTGAACTTTCTATGCAGATACAAGCTCACAGAGATCCACCTGCCTCTGCCTCCCAAGTCCTGGGATTAAAGGCGGGCTCCACTAGCTGGTCCTGACCCCTTACTTGTTACAGCTCGCTGCATGTGTTATCTTACGTTATAGCAGTCTTAGGAGATGCTAGTCTTAGGCCAATAAGGAAACAGGTATAGAGAGTCTAAGTAACTGGCCTCAATCCATACACCTTTTAGTAGGAGTAGCTCCCATTCTTATGTTTACTGTAATAGTGTCAGAGAGCGTGTCTACAGCTCTGAGTATGTCTCCAGGTAATTTTTCTAGAATCTGTAATTATAGGGTCATTGTTACTCTCTCTCCCTCCACCATAATATTTTTATTGATTATTTGGGAATTTCACATAGTGTACCCTGATCACACCTACTTCCAAGTCCTCTCAGGGCTGCTCCCATTACCCTTGTGACCCTCCTCAAAGAAAAAGAAGAAGAAGAAGAAAAAGAAGAAGAAGAAGAACAAGAAGAAGAAGAAGAAGAAAAAGAAAGAGAAGAAGAAGAGGACAAGGAGGAAAAGGAAGAGGAGGAGAAAGAAGAAGAGGAGGAGGAGGAGGAAGAGGAAGAGGAAGAAAACAAAAACCAAGTCCGATTTGTGTTGTCCATATACCCACTAGAACATGGTCACACACTGCTACCTTTTAAATGAGTGTGGTCCTCACCTTCCCGCTGGTGGACTGAACACTTCAAGTTTGTTGCTGGGTCAGCTCATCGCTCCCCAGCCACCAGCAAAACTGTAAAACCTCAGGGTTGTTGTTGAGTGAGTCAGCGAGCTTTGACAGACACGTGAAGTGCTGGGGAGCAACTGGGACCAGTGAGCTGGTTAAGCCAAGGGTGGCCTACATCACAACAGGCTGTGTGACCAGCTCAGGAATGACGGTGCTGGACTCTACACATGGTGTCCACATTTGAAGAACAGCTCAACGGGACCTGGCATGACAGCCCAGCTCCCTGGTCCCATGGTGCTTGAACAGGCACCAGAGGAAAGGAGTGACTTGAAGGAACTGGACTTAGTGAAAGGCCACCCTGTGGGTGGAAGTTTCCTATCTCTTGTCCCTTCTTTGTCCCCATGCTCTGCCAGTGTGGGCTACGTAGATGCCTGCCTGGTACTTACTGGTTGCAACAATGAGAAAAATGGCCGGAGAGCAAGGGAAGCCTGGCTGAGCTTTAATTACTGAGTTTTGAATCAGAGTTGTGAAAGGGATGAAGTTGAATTGGGAATCTGGGATTGGGTTGGGATGTTCTGAAGTAACTGGTTTGGTGAATATTCTTGGCACGAGTGACCTTCACCGCTGTCACGTGTCGGGCTGCCTATAAATGCTCAAAGTTTTAGCAATGGTGTCTGCTGTGTATTTTGTACCTAAACCCCACTCCCCCCCCTTTTTTTTTTGCTTCAGGTGAGTAGCAAAGATGAAGATTTTCTTGACCTCTCCGTTGATGTGGAACAGAACACCTCCATCACCCACTGTCTGAGGTAACCGCTTGCATTCTGCCTGGGGGCTTGAGCTTTTGCCCCGGTTAGTAAACATGGAAGGGACATCTTTGTCCCTCGCAACCATCCCCACTTTTAAACCAATACAGCCTTCTTATTTCCTATTTCTTCTTCCCCGAGAGATTAAATGTAAACACATGGTCTGGAGAGAAGGGTCTTAGTCCTGTCCCTATGCCCAAGCCGCAACAACGAATTTCAAAAATCACCGAGCTCTTAAGATCTGGCCACTCCTGGCCAACTGGGACTACACAGATGACCCTGAGGGACACTAAGGACAGGAAACTGCCCTATAGCATGGCTTCTGGTGAAGGTGGGGGTGGGCTTTCCTAGTGAGCAGTTACCATGGCTTGTCTTGGCAGGACATCTTAGAGTGTCATAACAAGGCTCTGCTGGTTTGTGGCAGTAAGAGTCAGGAAACAGTGCTTGCTGGGAGGGGGTTCTTGGCTCACATGGGGTGTGATAAGTTGCATGACTTGGGGGCTAATGGCTTTTCCACTCACTGACCGCTTCCCCCCTCTCCACTCTCGGTGAGGAGCAAGCAAAGACGGTTTGCAATGTGTTTTGCAGGCTGGCCTCTTTTCTTCAGCTTGGCTCTGTCAAGGGGCTAGGTTCTCAATATGCAAAGCTGGCTTAGGAGAGTGTGGAATAGCTCTCACATTGATTGCTTTTCTCAGTACTGTGATTTTATATATATATAGTGTCTGACAAAAAAGGCAACTGAAGGAAAAGGGTTGATTTCGGGTCACGGTGTAAGGCTTCAGTCCACCACCGTGGAGAAGGAAGGCATGGTGGCAGGAGCGCAGGGCAGCCAGTCACACAATGTTCACAGCTAGGAAACAGCGAAGTGAGCGCTCACATTCAACTCACCTCCTTTTAAAAAAAGTCCTGTCTTTATTTGGTCCTAGAGCCCAATGCATGAGATGGTGCTGTCTGCATTCATTTGGGCCATGCGTTCCCAGTTACCCCCACAGCTACTCCCAGAAGCACATTTCCTAGGTACCTTTAAGTCCAGTCAAGTTGATGTCTCATAGCTCTCACACTGGCCTTTTAGGTCCATCAGATTCCTATTTGAATGGACAGTCCATGCCAATCTTCCTGATAGGTACTCCATAGCTTTTTATTACCCCTAAGTTAGATCTTGGCCGGCTCACCTGCACCTGCTCTCAAGTGTCCTAACGAGAAGTTGGCCAGCTGTTGTCCTTCACCACCGAGAGCTCTGTGATGGGGCCACAGCTTCCATTCCTCTGTCACAAGTGCAGCACACCCAGGGGTGGGTAGCACAAGCAGACCCATTAGCTGGGTTTGGTTGGTTAGCTGTTTTCCCTGCCAAATACATCTCTGGATTAAGGTGTCATAGCAGCACACACCTTTAATTCTAGCACTTGGGAAGCAGAGGCAGGCTGACTTTTGTGAGTTCAAGGCCAGCCTGGTATACATAGTGAGTTCCATGATAACCGGAACTCACATAGATAAAGGAAAAAAAATAAATAAAGTCTTTGAATTGGGAGAAGGGATGACCGTGACGTTGGCCTCCATGACTCAATTTGTATTAAATCCATTTTATTTGATTTTTAGTTGGAGCTTTCTCTTTTAAAAAAAATTTTTAAAAGATTTTATTTATTTATTTTATGAATGAGTACGCTATCTGCATGTGCTCCTACAGGCCAGATGAGGGCATCAGATCCCAGTATAGATGGTTGTGAGCCACCATGTGTTCGCTGGGAATTGAACTCAGGACCTTTGGAAGAGCAGACAGTGCTCTTATCCACTGAGCCATCTCTCCAGGCCCAGTTAGGAGCTTTTTAACATCCCCTGTATCAATATTTTATGATGCCATGCTTCTGCCTTTCATCTATTTTAATGATTGTTAAGGAGTCAAGCTGAAATCCTGGGACCTGAATAAGTGCCCTGTCTCCTCCTTCCAGACGGGTGGTAGATCCCAATGTATTCTCACTGAACTTTTGTCCCAGAAAAATGGTGTAAACAACCTTAAAATCTAGAAAAACAGATCAAGAGAAGCCGTGAACCCACACTGTTAGTTGTCTGAGCCAAACGCTTGTGCTTTGTACCATGTCCTAGGCAGCCTGCCGCTGAGGGTTCTAAGAAAGAGGCTGGGCTGTGTCTCCTGTCATGCCCCGCCCCCTCTGAAAACCTCAGGATTTAAAAGGGCTCCCTCCCATTGTCCCCCTCTCACTTGAAATCCTCTCTGGCCAGGAGGTGACCAGGTGGTCCAGCAAGTGACCTTTGAACCCTCTCAGAACTCTCTCCATGTGAAAACCAATCTTTAGGAATCCTGTTTCTACCTGTTTTGAGAAACTCAAGTTTATGTCCCGAGCCTACAGACACATCGTCACTCCTGCTGTTTGTCACATGCATCTCTCTTCTGTGCAGCTGACCTCTACCTTAGTTCTGGTCATTAGTGACATATGGAATTTCCCGGGATGTGACTGACACTCATGGATTTTTTTAGTTAACACACTAAGTAATGTGCTTTGTTATGGCATTTTCACACATCATGGTTTGTCCTTACTCAGCCGCCCTCCTCCCCTGTCGTCTCACCTGCTCCCTTTTCTTGGTTCCAGTCTCTCCTCAATTCTCTCTTCTGCTTTCATGTCACATTTATCTCATTCCCTTGTTATTTCCGTCCTGCCTCCCATCCATCACAGCTCTTCCTCCCTTCATAGACCTTTATCTGTTTTCATGACACGACAACACACACACACACACACACACACACACACACACACACCCCACATTTTCTTGATCCACTTGTCAATAGACATCTAGGCTGGTACCATGTGTTGTAGATAGTGTAGCAGTCCTCACGGATGTACGAACGTCTCTGTGGTGTTAGGCTGGCTCTGTGTGAGGCTGGTTTCCTGTATTGTGAGTAGCGTAGGGACTGGTGTGGATACACATATGTCTCTGAGGTGTTCTGACTTCAGTGTCCTTCAAGTATGAACCCAGGAGTGGTAAGCTGGTTCATACATTTTATTTGTGTGTGTGTGTGTGTGTGTGTGTGTGTGTGTGTATTTTTGAGGAGCCTCTATACGTATTTCCACAGTGTATGTCCGTCCTCCCTCTCTCTCTCCCACCTCCTTCTCTTTCTCCTTCTCTTTAACATTCAAGTCAGTCAGTGGTTCTCAGACCTTGGCGCATATATCAGAATCACCTGGATAGTAGTAAAAATCAAGGCATAGAAGACATTAAGAACTCCAGTGAGAGTTGGGCGCTGTGGCGCACGCCTGTAATCCCAGCACTCAGGGAGGCAGAGGCAGGCAGATAGGTGACTTCGAGGCCAGCCTGGTCTGCCAAATGAGTCCAGGCCAGCCAAGGCTTCACAGAGAAACCTTGTCTCAACAAAACAAAGCAAAGCAAAGCAGCACTCCTGTTAGTCTGGGCTTCCGTCTCTAATGTATTTTCTGGTGGTTCTGGTGCCGCCAAACTGTGAGGAGCTGAGCTCCAATTCTGCCATCTTACTCGGGTCAGTGGACCAGTACCATTGACACAGGTTGGAATGTTTCCAGAAATGTAGCCTTTAGAATCAGAGTCTGTATTTTGACCAGATTCCTCAGGAGCCTCATTTGCATGCTAACATCTGGGTGGCCCTGGAACAGCTGGTCTCCACCCAGGCAGCTCAGTGGGATTTTTGAGACGAGACCGTGGAACCCAGGCATGCCCCGGTTTTACCTGGAGGGGGTCTGATGGCCTTGACTGCGGTGAGAGTGGAAGGTGGGATGAGTATCGATTGAGATTGCGTTCAAACCGGGGAGCACTTCGCCTGGAGGGATGGCTCAGCGGTTAAGCGCACTGGCTGCTCCTGCAGAGGACCTCAGTTCAGGTCCCAGCCCCACCTTTTACTCCAGCTCTACGGGATCTGGTGCCTCTGGCCTCAGTGGGCACCCGAACTCGCCGTGCAAACCCACACAGCACCGCAAGCCTAAATACAGACAGTTGAAAACAAAGTAGATCTTCAAAAAAGAAACACAAAAGCCCTTGGAGGGCAGCGCTGAGGTGCAGCGAGGAAGCCACGGGGAGGGAAGGCATTCAAAAGGCAGTAACTTCCTGTTTCTTTTGTTTGGTTTTTGTTTTATTTATTTATTTATTTGGTTAGTTAGTTAGTTAGTTTCATTGTTGTTTTGTTGTCCTATCCCAAGACGCAGTTTCTCTCTATTGCCCTAGCCATCCTGGAACTCGCTGTGTAGACCAGGCTGGCCTCGAACTCGGTGAGATCCACCTGCCTCCGCCTCTGAGCTGGGATTAAAGGTATGCACCACCACTGCCCAGCGCTTGCTTTTGGTTTTGAGACAGGATTTCTCTCTGACCACAGAACTTACTAACTCAGCTGCTCTGGCTTGCAGGGGGTTCCCGGGATCTGCTTTGTAACTACCCTCCCACGCACTGACTGTGTGCTACCCCATCAGTTGGCTCTTACATGGGTGTCAGGGACCAAACCCAGGTCCTCACGCTTTGTGAAGCAGGCATTTCATTAACTGAGCCATCCTCCAAGTCCTCAAGTGTCACATTTTCTGATGCTTAACTGGTGGGATTTGAGGGCCAGGATCTAGATGGCTGAGCAAAGCCTAGTGAGCGTGGTTACAGGTGTATGTTGACAGCCTGGCCCTGTCATAGCCCGTGACCACTTTCGAGATCAGCCACACGGTTTACCCCTGTGCTTCTCCTGAAGTGTCATGAAGATCACTAGAGGCATTGCCTAAGACTTTTTCCTTTCCTGAGCTCTAAAGGAGGGAAAGTGGGCATGAGTTCCCATCCTAACCAAGAAGCTGTCGCCAACTGACAGTTACTTGCAAAGGAAAAATTTCTTTTCTTCAACAGAGCATAATTAGTTATACAAACCACATTTAGGCATGGCCAACATGAAACGAATCAGTGATATTTTAATAGAATTTTTTGTTTCATATTGCTTTTTTGGGCATTAAAATATTTATTTTTTCATTATGTATACAATGTTCTGCCTGCATGTGTGCCTGTAGGCCAGAAGAGGGCACCATATCTCATTATGATGGTTGTGAGCCACCATGTTTTTGCTGGGAATTGAACTCAGGACCTCTGGAAGAACAGCTAGTGCGCTTAACCTCTGAGCCATCTCTCCAGCCCATGCCCACCTCCCTTTTTAATCTTACTGGTATTTTTCTTGTTGTTGTTGTTTTTTTAAATATGGTTTCTGATTTTGTGTTTTATGGGAGTTTTGTTTTGTTTTGTTTTACTGTGTGTGTCTGTATGTGTTGTATATGTGTGTTTTCTCATGTTGTTTTTTGATTTTTTTAAATTCTGGTTTGTTTTCTTCATGTGTCTGTTTTCTAGAGAGAGAAGGAGGTGTGGGATTGGTTAGTGGGAGGTGAGGAGGCTCTAAGAGGAAATGGGAAAAGAAACACTGTGATCAGAACTGTAGCGTGAATTTTCAAGAAAAAAAAAAAAAAAAGGAATTTTCTCTTCCTAGTCAGTATTGGTTTTATTTTATGGTCTAGATTAAGACTCTAATTGAGGCCAGCAATTGATGGCTTGGTGGGTTACGGCGCTTGCTGCCAAGCCCCACAAACCGAGTTCAATCTCCAGGTCCCATGTGATGGAAGGAAGGAATCAATTCCCATAGGTTGCCCTCTGAACTCCACACATGTATGCCTACACACACACATATATATACATAATTAAAAAAAAAAAAAGACTTTAGTTGAGCGGTGCAAAGTCTGCACATTCCTTGAGCATGCTAGTTAGTTATCTGCTGTGTTGTATGGGAAAACACCCTCCCGCCCAAGAATGGCTTCCTCCACTTAGGCTGGGTACGTCTCCATAAAGCTGTCAAATTTCTTTATAAAGCCATGCATTTCTTATTAGATTTGTTCCCATGGTGAATCTTAAAATAATGTTTGATTGCTACTACGACCCCTTTTTAAAGCAACACAGAGTGCTCTATTCTTCCCTAGCCTTCTGTGTGCCTCGGTAGTTTATCCAAAGTTCTAGAAAGATCTCTCCATTGCCTCGTGCCTATTTTAACTTGGCCTTGGAAAACCTCCCCAGCCTTTCTTGCTTGCTTCGTTATTATTTTGATATTGTTGTGAGAGACAGAACCTCCTTATGTAGCTGAGGCTGGCCTCGATCTTTCTTGTGAGAGACAGAACCTCCTTATGTAGCTGAGGCTGGCCTCGACCCTCCTGACCAGAGCCTCTGAGTGCTGCACTCCCAGGTGTGCCACTGTATCATGCTCCGCGCTTTGGTTCGGAGAACTACCAGAGCGAACTCACAGGCCTGCTCTGCTTCCATTCCTGCGGGGCCGGCTCCCCACTGGCCGGCCTTCCCTTTCCGCTTTTCAGGTTCACTGTCTTGACAGCATCACACTTTTTATTGTAGCATTCTTCTCCTCCTCCTCTTTCCTTCTTCCTTCCTTCCTTCCTTTTTTTTTTTTTTTTTTTTTTGAGACTCTATGTCCTGGAACTCACTATGTAGACCCGGCTGACCTTGAACTCAGAGTGCTGGCATTAAAGGCATAAGCCACCACCACGTAGTGGCATTGTCCTTCTGCCCAGAGGAGGAGAGTGACCTTTCTAAATGGTGCCTTTAAATTAATGCAGATTGGATGTCCCAAGTCTAAATGCTTGGGACTAGAAGTGGTTTGGATTTTGAGCCCTGGGATGGTCAACCCGTGAAGACTTTTGATGTATTTTATCTTATCCCAGCCTACTGAGAACATCTAGCTCTCAAGATGTGAGTGTGCTTGGCTCCTCCCTCTGCACTGGGCTTGCCTTGATTATTCTGATGAAGGAAGCAATCCCAAACAGTATCCCACAGCAGATGCTCTGTGAGGTTTTCGTTCAGCCGTGATGAATCTGATTGCACACTAAGGACGTGGACTCTGCAGGTTGGGCATGATTGCACGGGAAGGGTTTCCTTGCCTCCCGACCTCTTCCAAGCCTTTCTCTGTAGTGCAGAAGAAAGTAGCAGTTCTCAGAAACACTGTCTGCTTATCTCTTTCCCACGCTGCTCAGAAGCCACTGAGCTGTAGGGACCATGCGAGCTTCTTTGTGATACTGAAGGCTGCGCTTGGCCCTCCCACACACCTCATGTTGTGCCCTACCTCTGTGCCTCAGGGTCTCCCCAACGCACTTCCTTCTGTGAAAACCTGACTTGGGGGGCTGGAGAGATGGCTCAGTGGTTAAGAATACTGACTGCTCTTCCAGAGGTCCTGAGTTCAGTTCCCAGCAACCACATGGTGGCTCACAACCATCTATAATGTGACCTCATGCCTTCTTCTGGTGTGCAGGTGTACATGCAGGCAGAACATTGTATATATAATAAATAAATAAATTTTTGTTAAAAAAAAAGAAAACCTGGCTTGGATATGGCCTTTTAGAGAAAAGCCTTGATTGTTCCAGCACACATACATTTTTTCTTTTCTCTCTACTTTTCCTCTGGACTTTATTCTTCTTGCTGACTTCATTCATTCATTCATCCATTCATTCATTCAGCAGGGTCAGGCTGACTATATTCCAGTGGCCAAAGCAGACAAGATCTCTCCCCTTTTAAGAGTGCTTGCTGTGTAACCCTGGGGATCACAGTTGAGGCTCCTTCATCCAGGCTTGTTAATGCATGTAACCAGACATCTTGTGCATGTGTGTAACTGAAGTTCTGAGGTATATAGAGGCAGGAGGATGGTTGGATTTTAGGACCAGCTGAGAAAACATGAGCCACAGGTTAGAGTGGAGAACCTGCCTCAAAGGAATTCGAGAAGAGTGACAGAGGATGACGTAGTTGCCCTCTTCTTGCCTCTGTGCATAATGTGTGCACACACACGTGCACACACAGACTCACACACACTGACACACACACACACACAGACACACACACACACACACCTTTAAGAACAAAACAAGCAAATGAAAGAAAGCCAGCTGCTGCGGGTCAGAGCCTGGTGGAGCGCCTTCGGTGGTCAGGGAAATCTACTCTGGAGGAAGGCTGGTTCACTGAGCTCTGGATAGCTACCCTTCACAGGGTGGGGTGGAGGAATGAGACATGCAAAGTGCAGTGGGACACAGGGTCAGAAGATTGTTAGGGTGTGATGCCCATGGCCTGGGGGGGGGGGTGGTGGGAGTCAGATGGTTTCTCCTGAGTGCAGCACAAAACTGATGGAGGGGGGATCTTAGGCAGGGGAGTTACCTCTAGTGGTTTATGACTAAGCTGTATTTGCTCAATCACTCTTGTCTCGGTATGAATATAGTCTCCAAATCCCCAGGACCTAGCTCCTAGCTGGGAGTTCAGCAGATGGACAATAGATCACTAATGCCATCTTCTGCTTAATAAAACCTGATCATTCGGCTGCTGGGGGACTATGAGGAGGAAATGCCAATGGGCATTTTTGAAACTGCAGAATAGTATATTTATTCTAAATGCTGTTTTTAGCCTTTTGAAGTGGACCCCAGAAATGCAGAGTCAAATCTGGCAAAGAATGAAAGGGTGTGACATTTAGAAAGTGAAAGCTCTAAGTAGCAGGCAGGACCTTCTGATGAGATTATTTCCGGCACAGCCACAATGGCCTTTGTTTTCAAAAGAAGGCAAGCCAAAGTGCTTTTCCTCGGTCCTGTGGGAGAGCAGGGGAGAGTGGAAGGCCTCCACCTCTCTAGGTGACTAGTGTGTGTGCGTGTGTGTGTGTGTGTGTGTGTGTGTGTGTGTGTGTGTGCACATGTGTGTGTGTCGGGGGTGGGGGGGGGTTAAGTAGCTGGCCTTAGGCTCAACCAGGTCATAAAGGGTGATCTGGTCTCTCTGCTCTCACTTTCCTAGTGGCAGGCATCACCACAGGTAGTTTATGCAGCACTAGGGACAGGCCCCAGCTAGGCCAGCTCTAGGCCACCTGAGCTACACCCCTGGACTCTTCTTGGCTTTTGGTTTGTTTGTTTTTTAAGCTGGACATGAGGACAGTTGTGTATAGTTCTGACTTTAGGATCTTTAACTCTTGTAGCCTTTGGACCTGGAACCTCTGTGATACCATTTTTAATTAATATAGAAATATCGCTTTGGATTGTATGATTATCTTTTGGGGACTTGACTTAGGGTGTTTGAGTAGGCTTTTGCTGTTGATGGTATTTTTCTAAATTACAAGTGTTATTACTATTAATTGTTATTATTATTGTTATTATTATTGTTGTTGTTGTTACTACTACTAAATCCTGACTTTCCCCCCTTCTGAATCTATTAGAAACTTTAGTTTGTATCTGTCTGGGTCTTCTTAAATAAAGTTTTGTTTTGTTTTGCTCAGGGATGGGGCTGCTTTTGAACTCTCAGTGTAGCTTAGGCTGTCTTTAAACGTTCCGTTGTTTTGCCCACGCCTCCTGAGTGCTGGGATTGGAGTGGGAGTGTGTGCCGACCTCCCGAGTGCTGGGCTTGGAGGTGTGTGCTGACCTCCCGAGTGCTGGGCTTGGAGTGTGTGCCGACCTCCTGAGTGCTGGGCTTGGAGTGTGTGCCGACCTCCCGGGTGCTGGGCTTGGATTGTGTGCCGACCTCCCGAGTGCTGGGCTTGGATTGTGTGCCGACCTCCCGGGTGCTGGGATTGGAGTGTGTGCCGACCTCCCGGGTGCTGGGCTTGGAGTGTGTGCCGACCTCCCGAGTGCTGGGCTTGGAGTGTGTGCCGACCTCCCAGGTGCTGGGATTGGAGTGTGTGCCGACCTCCCGAGTGCTGGGCTTGGAGTGTGTGCCGACCTCCCGAGTGCTGGGCTTGGAGTGTGTGCCGACCTCCCGGGTGCTGGGCTTGGAGTGTGTGCCGACCTCCCGGGTGCTGGGATTGGAGTGTGTGCCGACCTCCCGAGTGCTGGGCTTGGAGTGTGTGCCGACCTCCCGAGTGCTGGGATTGGAGTGTGTGCCGACCTCCCGAGTGCTGGGATTGGAGTGTGAGCTGTTGTACCTGGCTTCTAAACCTCTCACGGCAAAGCTACAGCCCAGTCGTAGAACAGACATGTTCTTAGGGCGTAACAGTGCCAGGCTTGAGAAGGCTCCGTTGTGACTATTGCCCTGTCCACTTTGATTGGAAATTACCCTGCAGGTGATAGAGGGGTTTAAAATGTGGTGTATTAAGTATGTCTGGGGCTTTTTAAAAAAAGGTGAAAACATTTTTTTTTTCTCCACAGAGACTTCAGCAACACAGAAACGCTCTGCAGTGAACAAAAATATTATTGTGAAACGTGTTGCAGCAAACAGGAAGCCCAGAAGAGGTGCGTGATGGGCTGAGCAGGGAGGTGGCTCGCGTCAGTGGGGCTCCGTGGGTCTGCATCTCGGCGTCACAGAGCCGGTGACCTTCCTCATCAAGAAAACCTGCATAAGAACGCTGCCTCGGCGAGCCCTCATTTGCCCATCCCCTTTCTTCTTCTCATCGACAAGTACCAAGTGTTGCTGGGTGCCAGATACTGTGCTAGTACACAGTGGGGCTTAGCTCTACTCACTAACCCTCTTAGGACTGAGGATAAATTATACAAGGCACATACCGCAGTCCATAACACACAGTGGAGACAGCAGACGTTGGCTTTCTTACTTACGGCCAAAGATTTAAAAATGATCTGTTGTTTACACGGAACTGTGGAGCAAGGGCGCATCAGTTGCAAGAATAGGTGATAAAGAAGTTAGGACAGCCAGGGCTACACGAAGAAACCCTGTCTCGAAGAAAATTACTGTGTTCTGTCTTAGACTCTTATCCATGGTCCGCCATCTTTTTACCAGTGCCTGCCAATTACAGCAACTTGGATACTCCATGCTAACTAGTTGCTCCCCCCGTTATCTCATCCCCAGAAACCAAGAAACTTGAACGTTTCATCTTCCTGTGAGTTCCTACTTGGCATAAGTTTATCTTGTTGGTTCTAGAGCTTTCAAGGTAGCTCACAGATACTCAACGGTGCCCTCTAAAACTGACGCTCTAGACCTGGAAGTTGCAATGACTTTTCTGTCCAGCCTCCCTCACCCTCCACCCTGCCCGTCATGTCTTTCTCCATGCCATCAACATGACAAGGCCAAGCCCTGTAACTGGCAGCAGGTACTGTTTGTTGGTGGACACTGACTCTGTCTCCCATTGTGAGGCCCTCCCTCCGCCTCAGGCAGCCTAGGTCAGCCTATGTGGTGTGAAGGTGTTCTCTGGTCAACCCTGGAGGTTTCATGAATTAAAATGACATAATGTTTCTGGGAAACATGGAGGTTTTGTGTAATTATTATTTTTCCACTAATTTGTTTTCATGAGACAGGGTCTGGCTGTATAACCCAGGCGGCTCTAGAACTTGCCGTCCTCCTGTCTGCACCTCCCTCGGAGCTGTGGGATCGTGAGGCATGTGCCGTCATGCCTGTCTCTACTGATGTTTTTGTTTATTTTTATGAAGGGGCTTTTTTTTTTTTTTTTTTTTAACCTTAGTGGATTTCTCAATAAATAGTCTCCTAGAATTGGTCCTTTTAAAAACAATACATATAAAAGATGTGCACAGGTCCAGCAGTGTTTGTGCTAATTCAGTGCATTTGTCCGGGGGTGGGGGTTAGAGGGGAGAGAACAGGGTGGGCCTCTCCAGCACTGGCACACACACAAGCTGTTACCGTGTGACTGTTTACCCAGGAATGGTAGTTAATGGTCAGGCAGTGGGAAAGAAAAAATTGTTTATGTAAGGCTGAGACCAGAATAATTCCTCTAGGGCGGCGTTTCTCAAAACCTTCAGTGCACTGTTACATGTGAAGGCTTCAACAGGGAAAGCAACTGTGTTCAAACATGTCTATAGCCCCTGCCTCCCAATTCACGAGTGTAACCCTATGACCCTAGAGTTTAGCTGGTGAAAACAGCTTCGGCGTGGTAGGGAGCCCCTGCAAGGGTGAGGACGGGGCGTGAGCATGTGCCAGAAGCTTCCTTCTGCTAGTCTGTCATTTTGCCTGCTCCTTTTCTCAGCTTCCTTTTCTTAACTTCCCAGCCCTCCTGTCCGTGTACAAGGGAGTGGACTGTCCAAATACATTCCATTCTGCAGGCAGAAGCATAGCAAGAGATCATATGCCATGACCAAACGGAGATGCATGGTTGCGCTTTTCTCTCACTTGGGTTAGCCAAGGATGCAGGGCGCATCAATATCCATCCACCAGTGTATCCTTCGCCCGCTGGGCCCCTCTTGCTCTCGTTTGTGTAGGCAATAATGAATTTTCTTTCTCCGGTGGTCATTGGGTACAGTTGGCTTTCTGTTTTATGCTTTCTTAGGATGAGGGTTAAAAAGCTGCCCATGATTTTGGCCCTGCACCTAAAGAGGTTCAAGTACATGGAGCAGCTCCACAGGTACACCAAGCTGTCCTACCGAGTGGTCTTCCCTCTGGAGCTCCGGCTCTTCAACACTTCCAGCGACGCTGTGAACCTGGACCGAATGTATGATCTGGTGGCCGTGGTTGTTCACTGTGGAAGGTAAGGGTGGGCTTGGAGGCCAGGCTTCTGTGGTAAGTGTAGAACTTATCTTCTCATCAAAACAGGCCCGGCTACACTTCAAAATATGCAGAGATGCTTACCGTGGAGACGTTCCCTAAGAGATGCAGTGTTACGCAAGGTCATCGTTACGAGGTTGTCATCCAGGGTACTTAACGCACACTAAGACTAGGTGATGTAATATTAGCGCGCCGCTGGCCCAAAGACAATGTCGAGAAAAAACATGCCAGTATGAAGCACGGGCCTATGAATAATCATAGCTGTCCATGCGCACGAATAACCTGAGAACAACGGTAATCAACGGTTCTATCAAGGAAAGTAGTTTCCTCTCCTTTAGATAGAAGTGATACAGATGATGAGTTTAAAATGACATGGAGAAATAAGTGCTTGCTCGCTTGCTTATTTATTTATTTTGAGACACAGTTTCTGTGTGTAGCCCTGGATGTCCTGGAACTCACTCTGTAGACCAGGCTGGCCTTGAACTCCGAAATATCTACCTGTTTCTGCTGGGATTAAAGGTGTGCACTACTGCCACCAGGATTTATTTATATATATATTTTTTAAAGATTTATTTTTATTTAATTATGCATAAGTGTGTGTGTCTGTATGTGGGTGGGTACAGGTGCTGGCAGAGGCCAAAGGTGGCAGATCCTCTGGAGCTAGAGATGTTTGTAGGTCACTTCCCATGGGTGCTAAGGACTTGGATGCTCTTAACTACTGAGCCATCTGTATAGCCCCTGATTTTATTTTTTAAAAAGCCATGCATAGGTATAGGAAAGATGGCTTAGCAGTTAACAACTGTATGTTCTTCCACGTCTGAGGTTAGTTTTAATGCCTGTGCCCAGTGGCTCATGACCACCTGTAACTCCAGCTCCAACACACCTAACAGTTTTTCAGACTCAGCCACGTGTACATAGACACACGTGATTAAAAATTAAAATCTTTTAAAAAGCCATGTGTATCATAAAAATCACAATCTGAAGAGTTTTTTTTAAAATATGTATGAATCAAACATGGAAGTAATAGATCATATGTAATAACTTGGTGGCATTTTGGTTGATCAAAAATATGTCCTTAAAAATGTATCTTTTAATATAACTTTCAACATTCCCCCAATTCTTAAAACATAGCTTTAAAAAAAAAAATCACACTATTTAGCATGCATCTGCCCTTCCTTGCCTACCTTGGCCTGAGAGTGGAGGTCAGAGGACAGCCTGTGGGAGTCAGTGTTTTCCTCCTACCAAGCATATGCTAGGAACTGAACTCAGGCCGTCATCAGGCTTGACAGCAAAGGTTTTCACCAGCCGAGCTCCTTGCCGACTCCATTTCCCAGCATTCTACAGTGAGATTTACATGAGACCAAGAAAGGAAGACTCTAGATACAAAGAAGCCCAGGGCTTTGCTGAATGGTATTGGCACATTTAAAAAAAAATTCCACACTTGATATAATCATGGCTTACACACACACACACACACACACACACACACACACACACACACACACACACACAAACATACACGCACTCATATACTACCCTCATATACATGGTAAGTGATGAGGGGAAAGAATTCAGCCTTTCAATTTTAGCAGTGTAGCTATGTATTACAAATAATACTAGATGTAGGGAGAAGAGCGCCATTTGATGTAAACCCAGTGACACTTCCTCCTGTTGTTTTGCATACACACTTGCGCATCCTAGTACATGTAGTTATGCACTATGGCTTGTTAACATACTTCTGACACTTAAGTCAGATCCTGCCTCTGCTAAGAACCTCTGGCATCTTCCTGGTGTGCTCAAGGCAGAGAGCGAACGATCTTAGCTACCATACTGTGGTGCCAGGAAGGTCTGTCCCTTTGACCTTCTGCCTCCTTCGTCCTCCACTGGAGTTTCTTGGCTCTAGATGCTCTGGGTTTTTTGCTTTGTTTTTTTCTTTGTTTTTGTTTTTTGTTTTTTGAGACAGGGTTTCTCTGTGTAACAGCTCTAGCTGTCCTAGAATGTCCTGTGTAGACAGACACCTGCCTCTGCCTCCCGAGTGCTGGGATTAAAGGCGTGCACCACCACCGCCCTGCTGATGCTCTGACTTTTGACTTGATTGCTGTGTCTTTATTTTATGCTCTTCGGAAACTCTCGTCATGTCACGTACAGTCACGTGACTTCTCTCCCCCTCACCCCTGATTCCAGAGGACCCTCCTTCTGTTGCAGCTTATCAAATAACCCTTTCCTGGTATCCTGCTTTATGGCACTTCTCCACATGTGTTATGTGGTTGCTTTGTTATAGCCTATGGGACCCCCCACCCCAGACAACCCTATGTTTTTTGCACTGTTATAACAAATGACATGGGTCTTTCTACATCATGGGCCATTGGTGTTCTAGAACCACGTCTGGATTGGGCTTTCTTGTCACATCAGAGTATGGTAGAATGTGTCTCGTGGGAAAAATTTACAAGGGGCGGCGGCCGCCGATCTCTATCATGAATGCACTCTCCTGTGACAGGAGAATGGAGTTCAAAGTAATTCTTTTGTAGATATCTTCAAAAACCCCAAACCAAAGCAAAGCCCAGAAACAAAAGTTCCATCTCCTAACTCTTTTTTTTTTTTCAACAAGAATTAAATAAATAACTCAGAAACATTGTGATTCAAATCAACCTTATAGCACCAAGTCCCCAGAGAAGGGGGGAGGGGGACGTGTTTGTCTTGCTCACTGTTTTTCTGGTGCATAGTAGGTATACAATAATTGTGTTTTCCCCGTTGGCCTTCTATACCTTCCCATGACCAGCATGGTGCCAGTACCCAGATGCTCTGCCAGGTTTGTGGACTTAGATAAAAACTAGTCCATGGTTCTTTTCAGTTTGAAGCAGCATATCTCTATGGAGCCCAGGCTAGATTTGACCCTCAGCTTCAGTTTCTGAGAGTACAGGTCTGTGCCGCTGTGCTGCCTATACTCGATGACATTAGACTTTTTGCATTGATAACTGGAATGCTAATAAAGACGTGTGTGTTCGCCTGGTGACTTTCTCCCCTTCACTCTTTCCAGTGGTCCTAACCGTGGGCATTACATCACCATTGTGAAGAGTCACGGCTTCTGGCTGTTGTTTGATGATGACATTGTAGAGGTAGGTATGCAGGTTACTCTCATGGGAATAGGGGGGAGAAGGGAGCTGGGGTGGGGCAACTGTTGTAAGTGGTCCTGCCTTCCAGTAGTATGGAAATATTTAGAGTTTGTCTACCTACTTCATGCACTAACTTTCTTTCTTGTGAAGAAATATTATAAACTCTACACTCAAAGGTGAGTCTGGTTTAACCCACTAGGGTAGCTATTTTTGTATAATAGACTCTCAAGGAAATGAGCTGTGATGAACTCAAAGATCTGAGTAATCCCTTGGGTTGTTTTCTGAAAAACAGACTTGCTAAGTTTTTCAAAGGGCATCTATATATGGTTACTGTTAGAAGAAAGGATGAAAGGTTGTTTGTTTGTTTGTTTGGGGATTTTCTTTTGTTCCTAGCAGTTTGCATCTGTCAAATGTATAGAACGAATAATTAAAGGTTCCTAATTGCATTTCTATACCAACTCATGTTTCTTACATTTTAGATTTTGTTTTCCCAAGAATCACAGTAAATAATTACATTATTTTATTTTATTTTTCTTCGTTGCAGAAAATAGATGCTCAAGCTATTGAAGAATTCTATGGTCTGACGTCAGATATATCAAAAAATTCTGAATCTGGATATATTTTATTCTATCAATCAAGAGAATAACTTAGCGGAGTGTGGGACTAGTTGAAGCGGGGAAATCCTCAAAGCTCTACAGCCTTGTTTCTCTGCAGACCTCCCTCTCCCCCAGCGGCCCACTGATGTTATCACTCTGATGCCCACTGGTCCTGCCTTTGTGTTTTTACATGCAGCACCACTCCTGGTTCTGTTTTGGTCTGAGGTCGAGTTAACTGCCCTTGACTGTAGTCAGATTTATATGAATAACTGTTGCTAATTTTAAGATTGGGGTGAGTGTTATGCCCCTTGTCATGTCTGGCTAAACTAGAATGACATTTCCTGGAAATGTCATGGTCCACCTTGAGTGTTTGGTCGGTTTCCTGAGTGGTCCCCGGGGTCCCCTTTCCATGCATTCCTTTGACACACCCCGGAAGCTTTGCTACCCACTGTTGCCTCCTCTGTCGGGAGGAGTGGGTACATAGATGTTTATCTGTTAGGGCTGCACCCATAGCTTTAAGTTTGT
The DNA here is from genome assembly GCF_903995435.1 of Acomys russatus. NCBI lineage: Eukaryota > Metazoa > Chordata > Mammalia > Rodentia > Muridae > Acomys > Acomys russatus. The sequence goes on along the minus strand of NC_067164.1, from coordinate 1,976,133 downwards.
GCAAGTGAAAATGTAAAAGTAGTGACCTCGATGCCGAAATCATCCTCCATGTTGGAAGAAGGTGATGCAAGGCTGTGGATGGTGGCCGGTGTTTGCACCCAACTGTGCTTACCTAGTTGGTAGAAAGAATCCCAGGGGCTAAGACATTATGGAGCTCAGGGCAGTCAAAGCCAAGAGGAAGATGTTGTTGTGGGTAGTGAGAAGTTACTTATCTTTCTACCAAAAGCCAAGTTTCAGGAAACTAATGCAATGCTGTTCAGTTTTAGTGACATTTTTCTCCCATCACGTCCTGTAGTTATGTTCTCCTCATATTTGGCGCTGCTAAGCTTCTCAAGCTGTCTTTCCCATCCTGCTGATGTCCTGTAGTCAGCGGTATCAGGGCTGAGATACTAGTTGACCGCCTCTGAGCATCTCTTTCCATCCAGTCAACACCAACATCCTTCCTGGATGAGGAAGATGAATCAAAACTCTGGTCACCTTGACAACCATCAGCAGATTGTACAGCTTCTTCTTCTTTTTCTTCTTCTTCTTAAAAAAAAAGAAAAAAAAAAAACCCCACATACAGTCAGTTTATGGAAGTGCTGGTGCATCCCAGGGCTAAAACAAAACTCTCCCTGAAGGAAATGCTTGAGTTAGTGGAGAGTGAGGTGGGTCACAGGAAGTGCTAGGAGGTGGGGGGAGGGGTGAGCAAGATGGCGGCTGTTTCTCGGGCTCAGATTCCTAGAATGCTTGACAAGACAGTTTCCCAGAAGAACCTCATCTCACTCTTTTCCCTTTTGTTTGTGTGTATTTATTAGAGCATTTGCGTATTGGTACCTTTTATTAAAAGGGTTGATTTGGTGTTTTACTGTTGAGTTGATCTTGGTTTTCCTACAAATACAATGAGTCAAAGATCTTGGCTTCCTTTGGGACGTCAGTTGACTTCCATACACTATACTATACTGTGAACGTGTTATGTTGTGACCTAATTAATACGTCAGCGAATGAACATGCAAACTCTTGGTGTAATGTGAACTAGAACTGCAATTGGAAATGTCAGTGGCCGCTTTGCAACAATGAAGAGGATAGCACTTTATCTAGGTGAAAACTGGACTTCTTACTTTTGAAATCTCATGAACTGTTTGTGACTCAGAACTTAAGCATGCTGACACTTCCTTTGCTCATGCTTGAAGGGAGATGCTTCATTCTTCCCTGGAGAAGACGAAACAGGGTTATTTCATGTTATTGTCTTATGCAAGTGACGAAAACGGACCTTGCCTTGGCTAGAGGCAATGCATATTTATAAATATTTTGTCTTTTTATTCCTCCATGAAGCATATTTATTAATCATTTACCTTGGAAGTGAATCTTCATTCTTTTAGGAGAAGCACTTTCCAAATGAAAGTGACTGGCAGAGGGAAAGATTTGTACACAGACAGCCCATATATTGGCCTGTAGTTACACAGGCTAAGGAAATGGTTACCGCCTTCTAATACATTGGCCTGTAGTTACACAGGCTAAGGAAATGGTTACCGCCTTCTAATATATTTGGACTTGATCATAGAACAAAAACTATTAAAATTATCTTTGAAACAACTCTTGAAGCTAATTTATTAGACAAAAAAAATGTTTCAATTGGAAGCCCAAATGCTATTATAAGGTTCAGCACATTTTTCTTTTCTTCTTTTTTCTCCTCTCCTCTCCTCTTCTCCCTCCATCCCTCCCTGCCTCCCTCTCTCTCTCTAATTATGTAAAGTTCCCCCCAGTAATATAACCAAAGCCATTGATTTTAATAGAAAAAGTAAGTTAAAATTCAGTATTCATGAAGAGGTTTTTGGAACAGAACTAGATGAGCACGGAGATGATTGTACTGACTTTCGGCTGGTTATATAGCGCAGCGGAGGAAGATTGGAGAAGACCAAACACACATACCTCCACCAACACTCCATCAGTTTTTCAAACGTAGGACTATCTGGTAATTATTTACCTCTTTTTCGGTAAAGAAAACACAAGGCAGCTCTGTTCCACTCCCCTCCATTTTTCTTTTCATAGAGAAATCAAGTTCTAACTTACCGTCCTTGGTTCCTAGCATAAAGCAGGGAATGAGAGTGGCGGTGAGACACGTGAGACCAATCCGAGGTCACAACGATAGCACAAAGACCCAGCAACAGTCCCCCAGAGGGGCGTTTGTGTGTCCTTTCTCTAGCAGGAGTAAGTAAGCCTGTAAAAGCTGGGTATTTAAAAAGAAAGTGTCTTTCAAGAGACTTTAAAACTTTTTTTTTAAAAAATGAAATGTTTGTTTTATTGGTTATTTGCTAGTTTAACATCTAGATTATGGTACATACAGTATGCTAAATCTTTTGTTTCAAAGAAAATTTTAGTCAGATGGTGATGTGTGTAGTCCTGTTACCCTGAGGCATTTTCTTTTCCATTTCAAGGCATCATCAGGTAGACTGGCTTGAGGCGAGCCAGGAATATACAATCAGGGTGTCAGTCTGAAGAGGAACCCATCCACGTGCGGCTTTACGTCCTGGTTATAATTTGGACTAAACATAAAATGGAAAATGTCAGAAACAGTCTTCATGGGTACCCTTAATCTCATGGGTACCCTTAATCTCATGGGCAGGCCTGACTCGGAAGTCCGGTCTAACTGGTGCGTAAGGCTTATTTTAGATGTGGAGTGTAGCTTTATTATGGATGGAGTTTATCTTTTAAACATTTCATTGGATCAACTTTGTATATTCATGTGTATTAAAATATTGTGCACTAAATGTCTCCCCCTGGTTTGCTGTTATCTGGTCCAGGCCTTTGCCAGCACCATTGTGATTAGCTCATGCAAATGACATGGGCCAAAGAAAATTATTGCCTATTTTTCTGCCTAATTAAATTTCTGTTTTCTAGTATTACATTAATTTATTTTTTGGCTCCTATTTCTGTAACCAAAATAGTTACTGTATGTGTGTGACATTCACTTGATTTTGTTGCTTTGAAAAAAAAAAAAGCTTGTAGTTTTTATTTAAAATAATCTGTATCTTTGATTTTTTTAAAAATGTAATCAATTCAAGCACTTTAAACAATACTGTCAGTCTCATGACATTTCACTCACCTTAACACCCTGCCTCTAGAAGTGTTTGCGAGAAAAATTAATAAAATAGGAATTACCTTCCTCCTAGAGAACCATATGTAAATGCTGTCACATGTGTGACCTTCAAGTCCTTGACATCAAGTGTGAGCTGGTGGTGAGTTCCTGTGCAGAGAGGGCATTATTCTGAACTGAGATTCAAAAATATGAAGAAGATTCTGCTTATTAGACTACGGAAAGGCAGCAGCGTGGTCGAGGCTGGTAAAAGCCACGTCCTGAAGGTCATGTACTTCATCTTGTATAACAGAATCCAGAAACTGCTACTGGGGAAACAGCCCATTGGGAAAATCAGTGCCAGGAATGAGAGCACTGGCTAGTTAGACTTCACAAGACTTCCTTGTGTGGGGTCTTACTGACTGTAACATGTTATTTCTAAAATAAGGATGTGACATCCAGCTCTGGGGTCCCATCAGACTGGTTTTCAGGAATAGCAATGTGTTCCTGGGGCTGGATTTTCTGGCCTGATTTGTGGGGACCCTGTCTTCAAAAATCTAAGCCAAATGCAGTCCACTCTCTACCCTGTGGTCAAGAGCAAAGGCCATGGGGGTGGGCTTTTCTTTGTAGCTAGTGACTTCAAGGGGTCCTTCAAGGGACTGGAAATTGCGACTTGACTTGAGTCCATGGCTAGGCCTCAGTAGTAAAAGACAACCCTACAGCCCAGGAACAGCGAGTGGGTGGGTAACTGTAGCCTCCTTGTTCCTGAATCTTCACTTGCGTTCTCACGCTTGACTCTGACTAGGCTGTTGGGAAAATACCCGACTTCCAGGGCGATCAAAGGAACAGAAGACCTCAGGAATAAGATGTTCTTTCTTGGGCTCTGTTTTCTTCCTCCTTTGTCAAATGGACTTCAAGGGCTACAAACCCCTCAGAGAACTATTTCTAGCTCTTCACCCAATATTCTTCTGTTTTCACGAATGCTTCAAACACCTTTGCTGGGGCTGGAGATATGGCTCTGTTGAGAGCACTGGCCGCTCTTGCAGAGGATCTGGGTTTGGTTCCCAGCACCCACATGGTGGCTTACAACCATCCATAGCTCCAGGTCCGGAGGATCCTATGCCCACTTTTGGCCTCTGTGGGTACCAGACATGCATTTATTGCATATACACACATTCAAACAACATGTTCATACACATAATAAAATAAATATCAAGCAAGCAAACAACTTACACCGTTAATAGGGAATTTCATTTCAGTGGCTTCTTCCTTATGTGAGTGTGAAAACTTTGCTTAGTCACCTTCCTTGGTGGTTAATTTATAGTTCAGGTTTATTCCTCAAATCCAACTTACTTTTCCTAACAGTACCCCAGGTGGAGGGATTCTGAATTTATTATTTAACAGTTGGTGGGGGCATAGACAGATAGGGGCCCTCTTCTCATTTCTTGCCTCAGAAAAAGCTCTATATGAAAGAAAATTAAAACTTTAAGTTATAGAAATACCAGACATGGGATGGGCAGCGGCATTCAACCCAGGCATTCAGTACCGATGTCACCAAACAGTCCTGTTCTCTTTCTTGGGGCCCCACCTTTTTCTCGCCACTTTTAGCATCACCTCAGCTTTCTTAGCTCCTACTGCCGACAACAAAATTTAAACCAAATGCAAATCCATTGTATTTCCCCAGTGGATTGGTATTTTGCCTTTTAATCTCATGATAGAAAGAACCAGCTTTCTGGGGGCGGGAGAGGAGGTTCAGTGGCTGAGAGCATGTGCCGCTTTCACAGAGGACGTGAGGTCGGTTCCCAGCAACTGTGTCTGAAAACTCACAAAGCCCTGTGACCCTAACTTCAGGGGCATCTCACCCACACGTGTGTGCACACACGAGTAACAATAGATCTTTTTAAAAGTCATTCTATCAAAAGTCCAGATGGTGGCTTTGGTGAACTCAAGTATTGATCCTTTCCAAGCAACTGGCCTACATCATTACCAACTCATTAGGCTCTGTCCAGATTTACCAGAATGAAGTAGGACATGAGTGTCCCGAAGCCGTGTGATCAGTTTTATTTGCTTACTAACAAGTTGTTGGTATTTTTAGGTGCCTGTCTGAAGAACAGTTCTCTGATTTCCTCATGAGGGACATTCAAACAAAGGAAGAGTAACCTAATTTTAGTGATGAAAAAGCAGGGTCAGAAATAATGTGAGAATGCATAGAAAAGGGTGCCTGATTTTGTATTCATACCCCCACGTGGCTGTAGTTGGTTAACCTTGGAGCACTGTGTTCTAACACGGCTTCATTTTTGATGTTTCATCTCTCAAGAGTGAGCACACAGGTTGTGTGTAAAGCAGGAAGGCAGGTGTGTGTCCTAGGCTGTGGTCCTGTTTTGTTCCATGCCCTTGTGATGGCGGGGTTTTGGAGATTAGGATGGAGATTTGGATCCGAGTTGACTGGAGGCAAAATAACTCCGTGATTGCAATCACCATGTCTATATATTCAGCCAAGTCCTCCCCATGTGAGCCAACCCGACTGTTGGCCAATCTTAATGGACCTTGCCAGAGAGAAGTCATGTGCTGAGCTAAGAATGGCGACCAGAGGAATCAGAAGATGGGCTTGACACATGTGGATGCTAGGTCTACGCATATTAGTGCATGCTCCCTCTCCCTCTCCCTCCCCCCTCTCGTGTGTGTACATATGCCAGAGGTCAACCTTGCATGTTGTGTCCACCTTGCTTTTTGAGACACAGTCTTTCACTGGGACTTAGGCTGTCTGACTGGCCAGTGGGTGCCCAAGGTTTGCGAGTCTCTGCTTTACCATGCCTGGCTTTCCATGTGAGCTCTGGAGATCCAACTCCAGGCTCTCATGCTCTCCCAGCCCTAGGTACTTTTGTTTGTTTGTTTGTTTTTGTTTTTTGAGACAGGGTTTCTTTGTGTAGCCTTGGCTGTCCTGGGCTCACTTTGTAGACCAGACTGGCTTCAAACTCACAGCGATCCACCTGCCTCTGCCCCCCCACCCCGAGTGTTGGGATTAAAGGCATGTGCCACCACTGCCCGGCGGGTACTATTTTTTAAAAGGAGTTTTTGTTTGTTTGTTTTTAATGAAACCTAAATAATGAGAAACTCACCTTCCATTGCCATTCCCTCAGGTAGTGAGTTTTTTAAAGACTTTTTGTTTCAAAACTCCTTAAAAGCAAATAGCTTCTATATATTTCTCCACCCACTCTCCCCAATTCCCATAGGATAACAGTAGTATAAATGGTCAACCTGGATACGACGCCTGTGCCAGGTTGGATGTAGAAGATTTCGGCTCTGCAGGTCATGGGCTGACCATCTCAGGGTGTTGTGACTCAACAGCTGGTACCTTAGGTGGTACACGACCTGCGGAGCCCATGTGGCCTGTGAAGTAGGAATATTCTGAAGGACCTGCCCTTGGGTAAGAGCCTGTGTAGGATGCAGGAGAGTAAAGGTGTAAGTTTTGGGGAGCAAAGTTGAGTCATTATTGCTTATCTTCTAACCTTGAGGTACCCTGCCATGATTTGGGTTTGGTGCCCCCACCTTTAAGGGACTAGGATTGAACTCAAGTTTTATTGCAATACAGGCAATTACTGTACTACTGAGCTACACCCTACCCCTGTCCTGAAGAGTCAGATGCACTCAGGGGACAGATGCTAAAGGGAACAAAACACATTTATAAAGAGATAAAACTGTATAATAGCTACTTGTTCAAACAAGTCAAGCCCAGAGACCTCTGGCATGTACACACACACACACACACACACACACACACACACACACACACACACACCTATACGCACATCTGCTCTTCAGCATGGATAAGCAGCCATCCTCAATGTGGACATAAACTCTAACGTGCAGAGACCTTTCTCACGAGAACTCCTGAGCATAAAGATAACAACAAAGAGAGTCAAGGAAGGGAAGATCCCTGTCAAAAGCCGGGAGCTAGCCTGAGAAAGCTTCCCCTTGGATGTTGACAGGAGCTGGCCTGCTACTCAGAGCTAGGCCGTGGGGTCTTCTTGCTTGCCACAAGCAATCTCACAGAACAGCAGCCTTAGACAAGGTCATGCTCTGACCATGATGAAGTCAGACAAGAAACATGTCTGCTTCATAATTCTCTCTAGGCACCGGCAAGAACAAGGTCACAGTGTAAATGGTAAAATTGCTCCTGGAGTCTGAAGTGTGTGTGTGTGTGTGTGTGTGTGTGTGTGTGTATGTGTTGCTGTTTTACCAATTCCCACTATATCTCCTCTTGCATCTGACTCAGATAAGAGTAGCAAGATTTACAAAGAATCATTCCCACTTCCTGATGGTACCCAATCCTGAGAAGCCATTGTTGACCTCCTCCGCATCCCAGCCGGTGCCTCAGGCCCTTTAAGCTCTAAAGTTCCTTTAGGAGATGCCCATGGTTCTGCATGGCACATGATTTCTCCTGCAGTGAGGGCCGGACTCAGCTCTATGTTGTAATTATATATGTAGTTTGGCTGGAGGGTGATGACAGGAGTGTGTCAGAAGGAAAGGGTAAGCCACTTTCTGTGCCTTGGTAATCTAAGAGCAGGAAGGAAAGAAAAAAAAAAGACTGCAGAACATACCATGAATACAGCAATTCTTCTCTGAGGGGTTGGTTGTATTGGTTGGGACACCAAGACTTCCAACTTTGAGTAAATAATGGCTTTAGTGTCCCCTACCCTGTAGCAAAGGGATCAATAGAGCAGAGCTTTGAGTACAGAAGCCCCTGCAGAGCACATTGGCACGAGCCTCCACACCCACTCTTGGAGTCCCTGTGGCTCAGCTGCATCTGTCTCCAGAACCTTTGAATTTGCTGAGGCACCAGAATCCCTACTGAACCCTGAACCAGAGATGTGGAAGGCTATTTCAGGAAGGCCACTCAGCCCCATAGAGATGGTCTCAGTCTCTCTGGATCTTCTTATGTATACTCAAAAGCTCTCTATAGCCCTAAACTTGGACTTGAACTAAATTCAAAGCCTGGCTGTAGAGGTGAGGCAGGACACAACTGTAAGGGCTGGTGCCCTCTAGTGAGAATGGCTTAAAACACCCCCCATCCCTGAGCTCAGAACTGTCCCACGGTTACTTAGTTTTATTCTAGATACAGTGTGTCTACAGATTTTCTAGCAAAGAAAACCCCAAACTAAAACATCAAGACATTGAGTGCTTCTGTGAAAGCAAGTCGAAGCTGAATCCTTCTGCACCCTTTTCGTCTTTCTGCAGACTAAGGCGAGAGAAGTGGGAGACCCTTGGTGAGAAGACCATGGGCTCCTGGAGTTCTGTGTCCCGTTTATCTCTTAAACCCTGAGTCTTAAAAGGCTTCTGGGTGAAATGTGTGCGTTGTATGGATGGGAGGTGAGCCAGAAGAAAGAGAAACATTGATTCCCTCCCATTTAATGTGTTAATGTTACAAAGAAACAGCTTCCTGATGGAGGATGAATGGGAGGAAAAAAGGAGTGGAGGAAGGAATGGGGGAAAATAGATGGAAGGCTTACACCAAAGGTCTAGGAGCCGGTCTCTTATTTTAGGAAGTATTGGAAAAACAGCCCAAGGTAAGCTTGTAAAGGGGACGTAACACAACTGTAATCCTTGGCATCCTGCCCAAGGCCAATAGATGGTTTCCACTATTCAATCTTTTGATACAATGTTTTACAACCTATGGAACTTTGCTAACGAAAATTATAAGATGAGCTGGCAAGATTGCTTACTGGGTAAAAGTGCTTACGTCCAAGCCTTGCAACCTTAGTTAGATCACCAGGACCCATATGATAGGAGGAGAGAAGTAACTTTTTCAAGTTGTTTTTTTTTTTTTTTTACTTTACACACACACACACACACACACACACACACACACACACACACACACACACACGCACACACACACACACACTCCATAAAGTGGTTCAGGAGAACCTATTAACTGCTGCAGAATTTCTGGCAAGTTAGTTTTGGAACACTCCTACCCTGTTTTTGCCAGAGATGTTTACTTGTCACTGTGTCCGCTGATACAACAGGACCCTGAGTACAAGAGCCTCATAGAGTGTTTCTTCTCCATGAGCAGACTCAGTGGGGGAGTGAGGCGTCTGACAAAAAGCCTGCAGTGACATTCTGGGAACAAGAGTTGTGAAGAAGCAAATGGTGAACGCATGAGAGAATGTCCTCTGAAAAGGACTTGCAGAGCCGAGCTGCAGGGAACAGGGAGGAAGAAAACGCTAGTCTTCCTAGCACGATTGAGGGACTTTTGTCACGTTAAGATTTACGGGAAGCGGCCTCATGGAGTTTATTTTTAAAACTGGACTTCAGGGAAGGCAGATATATTTCATTTATAGGAAAACTTTCTTATTATGGGAAATTAAAGATGCATAAAAGTAGAATAGAATATGGGATGAGGCAGAACCCACAGTTATCAAAGCTCCTGTCAGGGTCAGAGCCCAGGCTCTTGGGAGCTCAGCATGCTGGGCTTTAGCGCCAGTTCCCACTTTGCTCATTAAAGAGCCAATAGTGAAAAAGAGAAAAGGGTGACTTTGTCAATGTGGTCATACCTGGAAAAAGAACAAACAAAGGAGTCCAGTGACCCTCAGGTCTCTCTTCCAGCATGCTGACTTAAATACAGGCAGGAGGCATGCATACTTAAGCAGCCCTCATCAGTGTGGTCCTGTCCATCGCTGCCTTGGCTCTGGCAAGTTGTTAGAGCTTTGTGAATCTCTTCTAGGGAGGCAAATTTCTCCCAGGACTGGGACTTCAGTCTTTCCTTCTCCCCAGCATGGAGTTCCTGAGAGGAAATTTCAGGCCTTTGGTCCATTTTATCTCCAGTAGTCTGATAGCACAAGTGTCTTTCCTTTAAAAGATCTTCCAGGAGGTTACAGCAGCATACAGGGGTGGGATGGGGGGTGGTGGTGGGGGCAACGGGGAAGGGGGCAAGGGAAGCGGGGGGGGGGGGAGAGGCAGGGCAGCAGGCAGCCAACGGTGGCTGACCTTCCTGCAGACTGAAAGGATGATCAGAAGGGACTAGATGTCACCCAAATCTCAAATCTTACTCCTTAGGATTTCCAGCTTGGAACGGCTGAACGTGGCCCAGACGACAGCCAGCTCTAGAGCAGCCACGTCACCCATCATCTATCTCTCTTAAATGAAGCTGTAGAGGATGGGCGTGGGGCATATATTTGAAAAATGAAAATAGAAGTAGCTACGAACATAGTTTTCCCGTACATTCATGTGATTGTGGAAATTTCTGCATTAAACATGCCCCCTTCCTAGGCTGTTCACCTCTCATCTTACTCTTTGCTCTTCTGAGTTTTGTTTTTCAAAAGGATGGAGTCACACAACTGGACACTGTACAGACAGTGAGACCTTAAAACACCCAGTCAGCCCTAAACGGGATGCAGTCATCAAAAACATCAAACCCATCCCCTCCAGGTGCAGGGAACCCTGTGGGAGAGGAGGAGGAAAGATGGTAAGAACCAGTGGCGATGGCGGACACCACAGAAAGAGCCCTTCCACACTCCAGAGTGATGATGCACATATGATGAACCCACAGAGACTGTGCTCAAGGTCTGCCCAGGGCCGAGCCCGATGGAATCCTAGCACGGAGAGGGAAACCGACTCAAGTTCCCATTCTAATCAAGAAGCCATCTCCAATTGACAGCCACTTGCAAAGAAAAATTAACTTTTCTCTAACAGAGCCTCACTGGTAAATAAAGCACATTTAAAGGCAGGACCCATGCTGTGCCGTAGATGACCAGCACAAAATGAACTCTGATATTTTTGTAGATCCCCCCCCCCATATTGCTTTGTTTAGACTTTTTTTCTTTCTTTCCTCCCTCCTTCCTTCCCTCCCTCTCTCCCTCCCAGCCTCCCTCCCTTTCCTTCCTTTTCAATCTTGTGTTTTGTGTGTGGGTCTGTGTTTCTTCTGCCTTTTTAAAATTTTCTTTCGATTTGTTTGTGATTTTTTTTCTTGTTTGATTTCTGTGTGGGTAAGGTGGAGTTGGGTATGTGGGGAGAGTCTGGGAGGAGTTTGATGGGGGAAAACCATGATCAGACATATTATATTAAAATTTTATTTAAAAAAAAAAAAAAAAGGAATCAGACTTGATGTTCCCATTTGTCCGAGCCTTTTCCTGTGCTGTTTTCACGTCTTGGCATGTCACCTACAGATTTTGTGGGTGCCTGGATGATGGTGAAGAATGTCAGAACAGAGGGGAGCTCCTAGTGATGGGCCAGACTTTCCAAAGGGAACCCTGACGTCATAGCCAGACTTGCATGCGAGGTTTTCTAAGTTGGTATCACCTAGAGCAACCAGGAGGGCTGGGTAGAGGAGACGTGTACCATTTCTAGACTGTTAGGATCCACACAAGGAAAAAGGGGTGTGAGCTCTGGTGTGTGTACTTGCGTATGGGCACTGCTGTGCATGCGTGTGTGTGCACACTGGTGTGGAGGCCGAAGGTCGACACTGGGTGTTTTTCGCAATCTCTCTCCACTTTATGTTTTTAGAGAAGCTCTTTGAGCTTGGAGCTCATGGGGTTGACTAGCCTGGCAGGACAGAAACCCCTGGGGTCCTCTCATCCCTGCCTCCTGCCCTGTGTTTTGGTTACAGATGTACACTGCTACACTAGGCTTTTCACAGAGGCGCTGGGAAATCTGAACTCAGGGCCTCATGGTAGGCCAGCAAGCATGCTATTAACTGGTCCACTCCTCAACTCTGGGAGCTCCATTTTAATTCTGCATCTGCTTCTCTCCTGGGTTCTACAAAGGACACCCCAGGGAAGCGCGGGGGAGCTCCTGCTGCGGGGTCTGGGAGGAAGGAGGGTGTGGTCTTAACAAATCAAGTGGGACACAGAATCAGAGCTGTGCATGTCTTTCAAAGGATGTAGAACTGTGTGTGCGCACAAAGGTGTGTGCTACTTTATTTGTGAGTCAACTAAGATACGCTCCCTAAAAATTATTTTATAAAGTTAATTAAAGAGAATAATGAAGCTTTTCAATGAAAATTTGAAATAGGGATAATTGGTAATAGGAACACTTTTTGTACCCAGTTAAAATCTGAGTTCTGTCTTGTTCACCTAGGATTATGATACGTGAAATATACACAGATTTTTAAAAGTGTTTTTGGTTGTTCTGTTTTTAACAGCTGCTTTGAAACATCTGGAAATCTACTCGAAGAAGCAAGAATACTGAGAAAACATTTATTTCAGGGCTCTGCATAAAAATGACTTAACCTCCCAGGTGACATCAGGTCTCCAATGAGTTAAAACTTCATTTATAAGACATTTGATGGTGTTGGTGGATTGTTGAGCCCAGATACAATGTGAAAATGAAATTCTAATGAAGAGATTTCTGGATCTCCTAGAGCAGAGCTTAATGGAACACAGTTTGAAAGCCACCAATCTGACACTTTAAAAGGTAAGGCTCACCTTTTGTCCTTATCCATGACACCTTTCAGCCTCTACGCTTCCCTCACAGGGCTCCTTTTCCCCAGAGAGGCGGCACTGAACTCGTTTTAACTGGGTTTCACTGAGGACCTGAGGACGGGAAGAAATTGAAGTCATAACACGTTCTCCCCAAGTCCCTGCAGCCACATACCACCCGCTCCTGTCTCCTCTGCTGACACATCGCAAGTGAGGTCTGAGGCAGAGTCAAGTAAAATCACTGGGCAGGAGGACTTGTGGCACCTCCCACCACGGCCTCCAATGCCTCCCTCCCTCCTCCCCGCCCCCCTTCCCGCGTTAGGGGCAGGAAGCTCATTTGCTCTTGGTTGCACATTTTGTGCCACCTGCTTTCCTCCCTCAGCACACACTGTGTTCCCGAGGTCTGTGTTTTAGATTCGTCTGTCTGTCTGTTTTCCTGTCTTATCTTCCATCAGCACGTCCTCACTCAGTGCCCCATGACCCAGACTTGGCTGAGTGCCTCAGGAAGAGCCGATAAACTAATCTGGCTGTGAGTACTCTTTTGCAAATATATATTATTCCTAAAACATATTTACTGGGCAATTATTTTGGGCCAGGTGGTAAGCTAAGCAATTGCCTTCCTCATTGTGACAAACACTTCATAGAAGGATTTTTCTCGGCTATGGTTTTCTAAGTCTTAGCCTGAGCTGGCTGGCTTCATTGTTTGGGGCGCATTGGGAGTGGGGGCTCTGCAGAGACAGAATATCATGGCAAAGAGAGTGAGGTTGGTGCAGGGTAGCCAGGAAACAGAGAGGCATACCAGGAAGGAGCCTGGGACAAAATGTACCCTTCAAAGACACATCCCCAGTGACCGCTTCCTGTAACTGAGCACCCCCCCCCCCACAGCTCCACTACCCAGGGGTAATTCATTCAACATCTGTCTATCAATAGTTTAAACCATTGACTAAATGGGTAGAGAAGTGGCCCAATGATTAAGATCACTTAACCTGCTGCTCCTACAGAGGACCCGGGCTCAGTTTCCAGCACCCACATAATAGCTCAGAACCACCTGTAAACCCAGTTCTAGGGAATCTGATGCCCTCTTCTGGCCTCTATGGGCACCGAGCACACATGCGACACATACATACATACAAACATTTTAAATTATTTATGAAGTCAGAACCATCCTGATCTAATTGCCTCTGAACCCCTTCCAGTCATAGAGCTGTGCTTTCCTCACCCCCATGCGCCTCTGAGTAGAATGGGATTGACAATCATGATTAGCTGTCACAGCACTTAATGGCTTATTGGGTTTCCATAAAAGCCTGGTGAGACCAGGTAGGGAGGCATCAGGCGTGAGGGTAGCAATGCAGCTGCGATTGCGTCTTGACAGATGTGTCTCCGGTTAGACAGGCTGTCTGAAGTGAGGGGAACAATGGCGCTGTTGCTGTTTCATGACTCCCAGTGGTCAGAATGCCTCTCTCTGGTTAAGCATCCTTGAAGCTGAAAGCAGGCTCTTTTCACTGTCTACAGCCATGAAGACTTCAAAAGTTTCACACATGCCCTCACGAAGGGCTACGTCCTCTAAAGACCCCTGGCTCCTTATGTCCCCATTTGCACTGTGGATTTTGAACCCCTGTGTGAGCTTTACGAGGTGGAAAATCCAATCCACTGGGAAGGGGAAAAAGTCACCTTGCCACCATGGATGCTCATAGCAACTTCTCAGATCAGTAGGCTGCTTATGTGCCCCTTTGGCTTGGTCCACTCCAGTCTCTCTCTCTCCCTGGAGCATTCTAACCTCTGCTTTGTCAGATAAGTGTCTTCTTCAATTGTCTATGTCTCTTATCTGAACTCTCTCCTTCAACATTTGGAGCCACGGAGTGGCTTTTATGCAGTTACAGTGAAATGTATGTTCTCTGACCATCAGTCTTCTGTTCCTGAGACCATCGGGGGAGTCTTGTTCCAGAGCCTGTCAAGTCAAAATGATGAGGTGTTTTAGAGGAAACATTCTATTCCCCTAAAAAAAAACAAACAAACAAACAAACAAACAAAAAAAAAAACACACAAAAAAACTAGCTTTCTTCCTTTCCTTCCACATAGCTATTCAAAGAACTGGCTTTAGGACCAGACAACACAAATTAGCTTCCAGGGTATATCTGATCAGCTTCAGTTTGCTCACCAGAAAAATAGGACTACCAATACACCCCAGCCTAAGTATTGCAAGGGTTAAATGAAAAAGTAGACCCGGCACCTACGATAATGCAGGTTACCATGTGACCAGCACACTGTAAGTGAGTGGTTTTATTATTATTACTTGAAGATAGTGGTACCATCAAATCTTCCAAGTAAGTACATACTTACTTGGAAGTAGATGAAATTATATTAATTACAGTATCATTTACCTAAATTATTTTATATTTTGAAGGCAAGATTTTTTTGGGGGGAAATAATCTATGTGAGGCTTTCACTGTGGCCTGATTTAGCATCTTTTATGACAATTTAACATCCTTTAGGACAATGCAATGTATAGATTGAGGCCTGAGGCAAAGATGGATGATGCTTTGGTGGCCAACCAGAGAAAGAAATTTCTGGTACCATCATATTCTAATTCTCAGAGGTTGGCTTTGACGGAAGTGTTGGCCCAGGAGCTGGTCACACCACCGGTGTGAGGTAAAGTCAGGGTTTTCTCTATATGGGCTGTTTCTGTACTTCCTGAAAGGCAAGGCTTGCCTGCCATAGGTCTTCCTCACTCATGTGCAGGGGGCTGGGTAAAGGGCATAGGTGCATCCACAGGCACATGCTGCAGGACCTCAGGGCCAGTCAGCAGACAGTCTCACTTCAGAAACATTACCCGGAGTTGCGCTGAGAACAGACCACTTCAAAATCGTAGCTGCCCAGTGCTGGAGCCACTGAGGGAAGGTCCTTCTGGGCGCTTCAGATGAAGTCACCTTTGGTTCTCAGTCTGAAAAATTATTAATCGTTTGGTTTCCAAACACTTTGCTTTTTTTTTTTTTTTTTTTTTTTTGAGACACATACTCTTGAGTCAATGTGAAAAACACAGCTCTCCCTCAAATAGGGCAAGAGATAGTTTATTCTGGAGCTTTAGGTCACCTTAAATTCCATGTTCCAAAGTGGCAACAGTTTCATGACGTTTTTATAGGAACATAGTAACAACACAAAGAAAGTCATAAAACAAAAAATTTGGGTGCCTGTGTGTGGGGTGTGTGTGTGTGTGTGTAAGTGTAAGTGTAAACTGCAGGTAGGCAGCCTATAAGGTAGGGAAAGCTCAGCTGTAGGCCTCATGGACTAACACATGGTATTGTTAGCTTTTGGGTTGGTAGAAGCTCAGGTCTGTTTGGACATTCCAAAAGGATTTACCTAACAGTGACACAATGTTTGGTCAAGAGCAGAGTCAGGCAGCCGATGGCTACTTGAGGGCTAAGACAACTCGAGATAATTAGACTCTGGGCCTGTAGTGTTAGTTTTCCACAGTCAGTGAAGCCCTGGGTGGACCAGCCTTGTGCAATGTTTACATGGGTATGGGCTTTCCCTGAGAACTTCAGTTAGCACTTCTCATGTAGCCCAGGCTGTCCTGGAATTCACTGTGCTGCCCAGGTTGATCTCAAATTCACAATCCTCCTGTCTCAGTCTCTTAATACTGGTCTATTATTTTCTTGAGAAAAGGTCTTCCTATGCTGAACTCTTGAGTCTCCTTGCCTCAGCTTCCAAGAGGCATCACTGCTCACAGACAAGACCCTGTATTTTAAACATAGGTGTTTAGTCAGGTGTTGTTGCTGCATGCTTGTCTTTAGTCCCAACACTCGGGAGGCAGGTAGATCTCTGAGTTCGAGGCCAGCCTGGTCTATAGAGCAAGTTGCAGGGAAATTCTGCCTCAAAACAAAAATTAAAATAAATAAATAAATAAATAAGAGTTGACAATTAAGAAATATAATACAGAACAGCCTTATATCTCTTAATTTTTTTTGTCATTTTATTGCCATGACTTAAATACATATTTTGTTTTTGTTGTTGTTGTCGTTTTTTGTTTTTATGTTTTGGTAAAATTACAAAATGAATACCAATCAGGACTATAGTTGAAAATTTAGATTATAACTGGTGCCAGGTGGTGGTAATGGTGCATGCTTTTAATCCTAGTACTTGGCAGACAGAGGCAGGTGGATCTCTGAGTTCAAGGCCAGCCTGGGTACAGAATGAGTCCCAGGACAACCACAGCTATACAGAGAAACACTATCTTGAAAAAAAATTTAGACTACCCAGCTACATAGTGAAAAAACAGAAAAGTCCCCTTTACTTAATCCACTTACATTTCTCTCCCAAATGAAAGTTTGTAGAAGGCCCTCAGCAAGCTTCCTTCCCTGAGCACATGTATGTGTGTATGTACCACACAGCAAGTACTTACACTGACTTTTAAAAACTAACACTACTAAATTTTGTTCTGCAGCTTGCTTCCTCCCTCCAGCTTGAAGCTCTTTATATACCATTAAATAAAACCACCATATATTTTCAGAATATGGATGTGTATAATTTATTTAAAGATCATTTGTGACTCTTTTGTGTTTTGCTCTTTTGTGCAACCTTGCTGTGAGTATATTTGTACCTATATATTGAAATAAACAGGGTTTTTTTTTTTTTCAAAACTTGTAACTTCTCCCCACCAAGCATGAAGGATTTATACTAGCAGGCATAAAAGGGAATGTTGTATTCAAGTGTGAGTATCAAATTAGCCCAGAGAATGTCATTGGATAAATTGAATGGATTCATTAAATCTTTTGGACCAAGGGCCAACATGGAAAATCACCACTATCTGATTTCATTGCGCCCCAAGAGACTCTGGTGTAAGGTACATGCTTGTGAGTATACACTACCATCATCCAAGTATGACAAACTGAGACATAATTTAAGTTTGCTAGAAGACAGTATCATTGGCTTAATGTCTGTCCTTATCTGGTGTGTGGAATTCTTCCCTCTCAAGTTTCCTAAGCCTGAGAGAGGCTTGAAAGTTGATAGTGTATTTTTTTTCACTATGACACTTTCAACAGGGTCTAGAATGTCCAATGGGTCTAATTGTGAAACTTGTCTTCTTGATGAAATATTTTTCCTGATGAAATATTTTTTCTTGATTTGTAGTTGATTTTTAATCATAGACATTGTAAATCAAACATAATTTACTTTTTTGTGTACCTATTTTTGAGATTAAAAAAAGTATAAACCTTAAGGTTGAAGGTCAGGGTTTGGAAGGAAGACTGGCTGGACTACCAATTCAAAGCCTTACAGAGTTGCCTGGCTTGGACTTTGAGGTCTCGTATAGAACCTTGTTTGTCTTTCAGACAATCTGTGTGCTATTGCAGCCTGAGGGTAGATTTGCTCTGAAACACCGAGAGAAGCCAACGGCACCATTATCAGTCTAGAATACAAATAGACTATGCCCAAGGCAATGGGTGACTGACCTGACTATACGCCAGAATACTGGGAGGCTTTTGCCACTATCACCAGCAGCAAACACATCATGACTACCACCACAACCACCACCAATGTCAACACCAACAATAACATCGCCAACACCACTAATATCAATACCACCGCTACCAACAATCACCATTACCCACAATATTAACATAACCAATACCATTAATGCTAGCAATAATGCTAATGTCACTACCACCACCACCATCAACAACAACACAGCCTCACTGCCTCTCTCAATACCTCCTGGAGCACCGACGAATTTGGCTGGAGTTTTGGAATGGTCATTCATGATAATTTATTATAACAATGGGAAGAAGTTATTATGAAGTTAACGATAATCGCAACAATGTTGTGACATATAATGCATGCTGATGGTGCTCTTAATAGTTATTATCATATCTTGGAAATTAGCAGTATGTTACTAGATCTAATTAGTATAAATAAAACATGGCCTTTCTTTCACTCCCAAGGCTTTCTGTTTTGTTTTCAGGACATGCGTAAACAGAAGCACTGCTCCACATCCATCACTAACCTTTGAGCCCAGGGCATCTCTTGTTCTTTCTGGGTCTGACTCTTACTTGTTCCATCCAAATCATCTCTAGAATAACAGTTTGAGGGATTTCTTTTTCTATTTCCCTTTGAAAGATCATAAACTATTTTTAAAAGGTGTGAGACAAGAGTAATAAATGTATTTACCCTTTGCGTAGATTTTCTGCTGTAATAAATTTGTCATCTTTTTAGGGTCTACATATATGTAATTTATTGTAATGATTGGCCCATTGGAGAGTGTGTTAGCAATGGCACGATGCTTTACTCTTAAAACACTTGAATTTGTATTCTCTGTAGAGGGCATTTTCTTATGTCACCCCACAGCACTACGATCAAACTCAAGAAATTGGACATTTAAAAACTACTATCTAATAAATAGTCCACATTTATACTTCAACAGTTATTCTTAAAAATAGCATGTAAAATGATTTATCTCATTCTAGGTGATGACCCTCGGCATTTTGTATGTGTCTTTAGGCTTCTTTAACCTCAGGCTTGCTTGGCCTCTTGAGTCAGGACTTTTAAAGAGTGCAAACCAATGGCAGATGGCAGTTCCACTGGTGTTGGCCGCAGGATTCTCCAGGAGCAGGTGAAAGACCATCGGTAGGGTCCTTCTGCTGTGTCTCATCAGAGGGCAGAGGGCCCTTTGACCCGTGGGAGACAGCTGGTTCTTCTGCCAAGCAATGCTCCAGGGGCATCTCGCTGGGTTAAAGTTCTGCACCTTGGTCACTGAGGTCTCACACACATTGGTTTGCTTCTGTCCTGCCCTCTTTTCCTTTCACTATTTTCTGGCTGTTGTTTTTGTCTTAACTCCTTGACCAAGTCAAGCATCTTCCACGGAGGCTTCTGCACTCTGTTCTGCCCTGTTATTGAGTCCATCCATCCCAGGCGGTTAACTATGGAAGAGGGTAAGGAAGTGTCTGATGGTGAGCTGTGTTTACAACCTTTAGCTCCCACTTCTCAAGACCTCTTGGCTTTTTGATAAGGAGCGGTGTGGTGGTTAATCTGGATTGGCATTTGAGTTGGGTTGAGGCACATCTAGATTATTAAAACGCACATCTGGAATGTCCGTGAGGGTTTTCTACCATCCATTTAGCTCACACCCTGAATGTGAGCATCAAAATCCAATAGACTGGTTCTAGATGGATCGGAAGGGGGAAGATGGAAGCCCAGTAACACAGACCTGTTTTCCTTCTGCCTCTTGGTCACCATGAGGTAAGTTAATTCCACCATAACATTCTGCTTCACTTGGTCCAGAAACAGTGGAAGGCGAATGACCATGGATGGAAGTTTCTGCAGCTGTGAATGAGTTTCTTCCTTCCAGGCATGTGTACAGCCATAATAACTAAACAGTTACAGGCAGAGCATGTGTACTTGGCATTTAGTGCTGCCTACTTTCATGACAACTTGATATAACCTAGAGTTTCTGAGAAGAAGGAACTACACTTGAGAAAATGCCTCCATCAGATTGGCCTATAGGGAAGTCTGTGGAGCATTGCCTTGATTAATGACTGAGGTGGGATGGCCCCGGGTGGTGACACTCCTGAGCAGGTGGTTCTGGGCTGTATAAGAAAGCTGGCTGAATGAGCCATGAGCCAGACTTGAAGAGTGAGTCAGTAAACACTGTTCTTCCATGGCTTCTGCTGCAGGTGTTAGCTCCAGATTCCTGCCTTGGCTTCCCTCAGTGATAGACTAGTAAGCGCTAAGGGGAAACATCCTTTCCTTCCTAACTTACTCTTGGCCATGTATAACAGCAATAGAATCATAACTAAGCCAAAATACCAACTCCCATGTGACTCCCGTGTTCACTTGTTTCCTGTTTGTTTTGTTTTGTTTCTGCTTGTTTGTGGGTTTTTTTTTTTGGCAACAAGAGGATCTACAATGTAGCTTTTCAAAACATTAAGATATTTCATGGGTTTTAAAATGTACGTATGTTTGTTTTATATGCATTGGTGCTTTGCTTGCGTGTTTTTCTGTGTGAGGGCATTGAATCCACTGGAACTGAAGTGACAGACAGTTGTGAGATGCCATGTGGGTGCTGGGAATTGAACAAGGGACCTCTGGAAGAGCAGCCAATGTGTGCTCTTAACCAAGGAGCCATCTCTCCAGCCCTAAGATATTTTGTGGTTTTACTCAAAACATTCTTGGCCTCTTAGGAATAGAAAAGCAATCGTGCTAATATTTAGAAAGCTAGAGAAATGGGTTGAGTAATTCCTTTAGAAGTCTTGGTAAAATGGTGCTATGTTCTGTAAAATCCCACTCCAGACTGAACACCTTGCTTCACAGAATAACCGTGTTTCTGATGCTCAGGAGATAGATATGTACAGGAGTCTCAGCATGAAGCTGTGTAGAAGGCACAGTTTTGGAGTCCAAGGATGTCCACAGTCAGTGTGCTGGCAGATGAGTGTCTAGTGTCCTGGGTGGCTCCACCTTCACACAGTTGGAGGGCATAAAGAAAGGATAATTTTAGAATAGATGTGCAGAAATGGTGACAAAATATCCCTCGTGTTCTTCACCTAGTTCCACTACCAATATCCCTCACAGCCTCAGAATGTTCATTTCTTAACAGTGCCATATTTTACTACTAACTAAACTGCAGACGTCTTTCTTCCTTTTCACTGATGAGACCTCTCTGTCTGATGATGCAATCCAGGAAGCATCACTGCATTTGGTGGTCATGTCTCCTTCGTCTCGTCTAGCCTGAGATGGCTTTGCATTTCTTCCCTTGTGCGTCACACTTTTGACAGTTTTAAGGGGTGTTATTCAGGAATTTTGTGAACTGTCCTTTAGTTTGAAGTTGTCTGCTTTTTTCCCCCCAATGACTGAGGTCATTAATTTTGGAAACTGCCTGGAGGCAAGGTGCTCTTGTCACAGTGCTTAATCAGGGGGGCGTCCCACCAACACGACAGCACTGATGACTGGCTAATTGAGTATGTAGCATTGGCTGGCCTGGTACTCACTATGTAGACCAGGTTGGACCTCAACTCATGGAGATCTGCCGGCTTCTGCCTCCCAAGTGCTGGGATTAAAGGTGTGCACTGTTACACCTTTCAATAGTTTCTATATTTTTTATTCTATGTTCAGTTTTTGGAAATAAATCACCAAGTCCATCCCACACTTGGGTAAGGGTGGAGATAAGCTAAATAGCCTGAACAGTTTTCAGTATATGTATTAGTTTTATGATTTTGAACTTTAGGGTTTTTTTTTCCTTCCTTTTCCATTGCTTTGGACTGGAGTGGCTGTATTCTTTTGAATCACATCAGCCCCAGCTGATGTAGAATATCTCCCTAACGCTGACGGCAGGTGCCTCAGTGTGACGTCACATTTCCCAGCTGGCTCACAGTGGTAAAGGGTACTGCTGGGAAACTCATTTGTGTTGAAGACATTTTGGATTTTCCGGAAAAAAAAAAAAAAAGACTCTATTCACTTCCTTGTTTAATAAACGCATATTTGTTGAGTGTATGGCATACTCTGCACAGTGCTCAGGGATCTATGGATCGATGTCCTCATCCTACAGTTCTGTGTGAAAGAATAAATATAACCACAACCACTTATTAAGACTCTACTGCAAGCTGAGCGTGAGACTGGTGGGCCTGTGTTCATCAATAAATCACTCTGATAGTTCTGAAAGTAAATCTTTACTATCCCTGGGTTGTTCTATGTTAGATTTGATTTCTAAATCTAAATCTCATACATGTGTAATTTAAAAAACTCAAACATCACTAAAGATTCCTGATTAAACACAGGCATTTGTCGTTCTCTGATATGTAGTGCCGAGATGAACTATCCTCATCTATTCTGCTCATTACTTCTGTACTTATAAATAATATAACTTATTATATTATAAATTTCCTTATATAATTATATTTTAATTATATAATAATAGAATATATGTTTAAATTATATAAATAACTGTATATTATATTTACATATGTTATTTATATTATATAAACATAAATCTATATTACATAACAGAATGTATATTATATAAAATGGAGTTTATATTATATAAATAATTAATAAATAAATATATTACTATATATTTATATAATATAAGTAAAAATGTTATTCAAAATGTTTTTTTGATGCTTTTAGGATAAAATAAAGTAGATCCAGAATAGCACACAAAACCATGGCTGACAATCTGGTGGAACACTCCTGCAGTCACTACATGTCAAGAGACAGAATGCGAACAGATTCTTCTGGAAGTTTTCCCACATGTCCTGCACTAATCCAGAGAAACCTTTCTTTTCACTTTCAGTGGTGTCTCTTGGATCTTTAAAAATGAGTTTATTTCCTAGTGCACATTGTTGAACACCATGCTTCGATTAAATTTTTTTTCTTATAATTGACCTTTAAATCTTTTTCATACAATCTGTAGTGTGTACTGTCTTGGTTGTGATATTGGAAGGCATCTGTCTTAGCTACTGTTCTATTGCTGAGATGAAAACACCATAACCAAGGCAGCTTATAGAAGGAACAGTTAATTGGGGCCTTGCTTACAGTTTTAGAGGGTTAACCCATGAATATCAAGGTAGGAAGCAGATGGGCATGGTGCTAGAGCAGTAGTAGACAGCTTTAAGTCCTGATCCACAAGGAGAGAGAGAGGGAGAGAGAAAGAGAGAGAGAGAGAGAGAGAGACAGACAGACAGACAGACAGACAGACAGACACAGGGAGAGACAGACAGACAGACAAACAGACACACACACACACACACACACACACAGAGAGAGAGAGAGAGAGAGAGAGAGAGAGAGAGAGAGAGAGAGAGAGAGAGAGAGAGAGAGAGAGAGAGAGACGGAGAGGAGTGGGAGAGAGAGAGAGACAGAGACACAGAGAGATTTGGTCTGGCAAAGGCTTTTGAAACCTCAGAGCCCGCCCCTACCGACATTTCCTCTAACAAGGCCATACCTCTTAATCCTTCCCAAACAATTCCACTAACTGAGAACCAAAAATTCAAAAATATTAGCCTGTGGAGGCCACTCTCATTCAAACTGCCACAGCATCTCTCATGTGGGCCTTGTCCACAGTGGCTACAGTTCAGTGCCAGATGGGTAAACAAGTAGAGACATTGCTCTCAGAAGCGTGTTTTTCACCTCTTATTCTTCTGGAGAAGGGCTCATAAAGGATCAAACCGTTTGAAGGTAGGAAGATGAAGGCTATACATAGGGGGTTTGGTACTGCTAGACTCAGGTCGTCAGAGTCTATCCCTGGAAGCCCATTGAGATGCAGAGTCCAGAGTCGATGTAAAAGCAAAGGAATTGTATTGAGCCGATGTGCCAGGGTCCACCAAGCTCAGAAGAGTTGGGGACCCCGTCCTGCAAAAGCTGAGGGTTTAAATATCCTTTACAGAAGCAGAACTCAGCACAGTGGTTAGTTAACAACTGATCGGCTAACAAAGGTGACCTTTAGGGGATTGGGGGCAGTTGATTCTGGCAGATGTTTGAGGTAAGATATGTGGATGTGGTCTTTTCTCAGAGGCTGGTAAATTCAGAGCAGGGTGAGGCAGAGGCAGTAAATTTCGAGCAGGCAGGGTGAGGTGGGGGGCTCTTGCTCGGCTAACAATGTTAACTTGTTCTGTTTGTTCTTGCTACCAGTCTATGATGCTATTGTTAAGGTAGCTGAGCTCAGGCCACCTGAAATCTTACACTATCTCAGGCTAATGGATTCCGGATAAGGTGGGGTAGGGGCTGTGGGGTGTAGTAGTGGAAATTTTTCTTAACTTGGCCTATTTGGCTGCTTTCAGCAGGCAGCATATAAGTAACATGGCTGAGCTATAGCTAACGTTAGCCAACTTGGATTCTTCAGTACTTGGTAGTGATAGGCAAGATTCTACCCAACACTTTGGCATTTAGCAGAAGACAAATGCAATCTCTGCTTTCTACGTAGTTTTAAATAATAATAAAATAATCTTTTAAAATAGCAGGCTTTGGATGTAGGAGCTCTGATATCGTATCTCCTTTTAAAGCCTAGCTTTTGCCTGTAGTGGCTTTTGACCAAACTGTGTGAGTTCTTGCTGCCTTGGTGTCCTTGCCTGGGATGCGGGGTGGGTCATTCTCAGCGCTTGTTGCAAGGATGAGCTGAAAAGATACCTGCGGAGCGCTCCAAACAGTGACTGGTGAACAGAAAACAAATACTCAATATTTTGTGCTATTATTATTCTTTGCCATGGAAAACAGACGGAAAGTAATCAGCTTAAGTCTAATGTACATGCTTAGGATTTTCAAGTCTTTTCCTTGTTTTGTTCCTGGTAAATTTCCAGCTCTCATTCATGTGACAGGGATAAAATTTATTCATCCACAGCTGCTCTTTAATCTCTGGCTATTTTCTGACTATTTGGCAAATAAATTATCAGCCTTTAAACTAAATAATTAGTCCTAGCTTGAAAGAACTTGTATATGTCTCCAAGGCCATGAACCGGGGAACAAATTCTTTGTTTCCTGTGTTTATTCATAAACCTCAGAGTAACTACTGAAACTCCTATTTTTCTTCTAGGGTATCCTGGGAAGACAAAAGACCCAACCAACTAAGGCAAATTAATGTTTGGCAGAAAAGACCAAGGGGATGCTTTTCTATACATCCTTAAAACTTGTAAATTCTCTCTCTCTCCCCCTTCTCTCCTGGAAGTGCATTTATTTTTCGAATAAATCGATGGTTATATACTAGTGCTCACTTCAATTGTAGCCACCAGAATAGTGTGTTCAAGTCCTAACTCCCACTCCCGGTGAATGTGATGTTATTGCAAAGAGGTAGACACAATTAAGTAGAAGATCTCAGAGGAGACCACTCTGCGCTTAGGGAGGTCCTGAGTAAAAACACTGGTCTCCATAAAAAGAGAAGTCAGTCAGCGCAGAGCACGGGAAAGCCAGGGAAGATGAGCTAGTTAGAGGGTGGAGTGGCTAGGAGCCGTGAACATGGGGCAAAGATGGTGGCCCCTGCCAGAGGCATAGCCAGGGAATCTGAGAAATAGTGATTAAACCCTCCAAGCCCTTAGAAGGAACAAGTCCTGGTCTTGGTCTCTGTCTCCTGTCAGAACAGAGAAAGCAAGTGTTGTTTTTTTTAAGCTGTGGGATTTATGGTGGTTAAGTATGGCCACTCTGGGACATGGATTGACCTCTCATTGTGCTAAGGGACATTCTGAATAGTTTTATCAGAAACTGAGGAAAGTACAGGTTGGGCTAGACATTTTATTTCTGCTAGTTAAATCAGCACTACCTTTCTGTCTTATAAGCACACCCTCTGTGTAGTTGAAATTAAGCATCCTCTGTCTCTGTCTCTCTCTGTCTGTCTCTGTCTGTCTGTCTGTCTGTCTGTCTGTCTCTCTCTCTGTATGTGTGATGTCCACCAGAGGAAGATTGAAGTCAGAACCTTATATTCAACCACTGAACTACAGCCCCCAACCTACTGTATGACCGTGCATATAGCAAGTCGGTTTTTGCTGAAAGGAATGTGCCTTGTGACGATGGTATTTAGGGTTTAGAAATTGGCTGTGGCATTCATGAGGCTCATGGTGGGATGGCGAGTGAGGTGAAGAGGCAGAAGGCAGATGGAGGCAGTATGAAACTGGCAGTGTGCTGGATGGAGACACAACAAGCCAAACAGGGCTGTGAGCTGCCCTGCACTTTGCTGTTGGCGCCTCTGGAGAGGTGAGCTGCCAGTCTCATCAGAAGCCGTAGGCCCCCCCCACACTCAGCCCTGTGTGCTGGGCTTTAGAAATGGGAAATACTATCTTCCATGCCTCCCTTGAGAGACAAACAGAGGGCAGGGATGAAATGAGAAATTGTCTTCATAAGTTCTGCAGTCTGTGGAAATGTCGTGTGGTGTTACTTTAACTATAAATTCCCCATAGGGTTGAAGGGTTTGCCGCGTTAAAATCTCCAGATCAACGATTGCCTTATGCTGAATTCTTGAATGTCAGTCTATTTTTTTTTTTTTAAACAAAGTGCCCTGGGCTGCTATGACTTACCAGAGCCTGTAGCACAAGCGGGTTCCTCGGCCACCTCCCTGGACCCGCTGTAGTCGCCAGGCTTGGGTCAAGACCCGGCTCTGCTGTTCATCTTCTCTCGCTTCGGTATGCTCATCTTTAAAGTGGGGATTACACTGCTGTTTCTCAGTGTTTCCAAGTATTATTTGGAAAAAAGTATACTCAAAGATTTTATTAGCTGTAAATTAAGAAGCTAGCTTGGTTTCGATAAGGACTACTTGTGGAGGAGTACTCAACACTGCCCTCTTTCTGGGAGCGGAGTAGAAGAGCATTTCCCAGCCTCCCTTGCAGTTAGTAGGGAAGCCATATTGAGTTCTGGCCCGAGAGTTGATTACACCAACATGTTAGCTACCTTTGCATGATTTTCAGCCAAAATATTGGTTAGAACAACATAAGACCAGGAGAGTGACTTGGGCTCAGGGCTTCTTCAGCCGGTTGACTGCGTCTTGGTGCCAAAGACATACTGGACACTTTCCATCATGGCTGACAGGAAGTGGCGGAAAGAATTGCCCGGAAACGTGGTATAACTTTCAAGGATTAGCCCAATGACTTACTTCCTCCAGCCATGTCCCACCTCCCAAAGTTTCCATAGCTTTCTAAAATACCGCCAGCAGCTAGAGGCCAAACATTCAAGACAGCGGCCTGTGGGCATCATTGCACATTAAACCACAACAGAGATGACCGCCGCCAGCAGCTGGCCTATGGGTTGTCCTGCATGCTCATGCTGCTCCCCTTCCTCTGCTGTCGAAGCAGGGGCTTCCCGGACCCCGCAAGATAAGCTGTAAGATGGACCCATTAGGATGCTGTCCCCCAGCCCCCAACAGCCAACAGAGCTTTCCATTAACAACAACAACAACAACAAAAACCATACTGGGATAAGTCACTGGGATCAGGTTTTTTGGCTTAAACAGTGAGTGTACAATGAAAAGGCAGGGACGATACTTCTGTTTCGTTTCATTTCATTTCATTTTATTTTTAGCCCAAATAGAGCCTGGATCAGTTGGATAGAAAATGCTTGCTTGCTTTTGTTCTTTCCTCCCTCCCTCCCTCCCTCCCTCACTTGCTCTCTAACCCATCTCTTTCAGTGAACTAAAGATAGCATTCTTGCTCTATGTTGTTTTAGCTAAACAACAAAGCAAGGAACAATTTGATGTTCTTTTAACTTAATTTTCTAACTGGGAAGTGGATTTAAAGAATATGAATTTTTTGAAACTTTGGGGATACACACACTGGTAGTAATCCAATACCCAAATCTCATTATCTCATGGAGAAGACCTCATAAGATGTACAGGGCCTCAGGCACTACCGGAAAAACATTAAATGGGCTCCTGCATTTCGGAAGGAGGCTTTTCTGGGGCTGTGTGTTTTGTGGAATGTGGTCCCAGGTGAGCCTTTGCAGCAGTGGTTTGTCATAAGAATGGAGATTACTTCTTTTGACTGAGTCCTTTAGAAGATTGGTGTGATCAGCCGCAAAGGGCAGCCTCTTCATTTTAATAACCAGATTCAAACTCTGAAGAAAAATACAAAATGAACTCTATGTGCTCTGTGAAAACAGGGCAACAGGGCACTTGGCTTTGGAGATAGGCCAACACTCTGGGCTAAGACTCTTAAATTTCTAGTGCAGCCTAGAAAACACTAGACCAGCATTCTGATAGCTGGAAATGTAAATGGCTGTAATGTGTCAGGACCACCACCTGAGTTTCTCCAGGCTAGTGTGGTTTACCCGTGTGTGTGTGTGTGTGTGTGTGTGTGTGTGTGTGTGTGTGTGTCCGTCCAAATGGCAGTACCCCATGAGGGTCATATTCCCTAATGGGATCTGGAGGATCTGGGGACTGTATCCTACAAGACAGCCTGTTAGCTTCCTAACTGTAAACACTTGAATCACACATGCTCCCTCAGTTTATAAATAAGAGGCACAGCCTTCCCAAAGGAATGACATCCTTTTTCTAAGCTCCCAGTGCTTAGGGTCTGCTGTTTGCATATCCTCTGGTTGGCAGCTGGGGAGGAACCTTTTTTCCTTCAAAGCGTATCAGTGGGGTGTCCTTTCTTGCTTATTACGTGATGGTAGCCACACTGGCTTAATAGTTGGGCTCTGGCTTTGCAAGAAGCTGTAAATTTAATACAAACAGATTAAAGTAAAGAATGGGAGAGTGTATGGTATGTCTCCTGTAGGCGGCATGGTCCTCAGCCCATCTCCATACTGCAGGGGGAGACCTAGTAATGTCTTCAGAGCATTGCAGTACATGCTCTCTAAGGGAACAGTGGGACTCTAACCCCACTTTTAATTTCCCAGTCATAATATAAGCAGGTTTCTTTTTACTTTTTCTTAGTAAGCACACTTTAATGTATTGTGAAACATTTTAGACCTGGAAAGGTGATACAGAACGTAACCAACAGTGAGTACACCCATCTGCCTTGTGAAGTAAAGATCAGAGCTCAGCAGGACTCCTGTGAAATTTTCACTGATCTTCTACACCAACGTCTAAAGACAGCTGTTCTCCAGAATTTAATGGTTAGCATTCTCTCTCTCTCTCTCTCTCTGTCTCTCTCTCTCTCTCTGTCTCTCTCTCTCTCTCTCTCTCTCTCTCTCTCTCTCTCTCTATATATATATATATATATATATATATATATCTCACATGCACTCCAAATCAACTCTTTTCTTAACTTTGTGACATTCACTCACGTTGCAACAATGTGTAGAATAGTATACTACTGGGAAACTGTGTGTGATTACTTAATCTTCTGTAGATGACATTTCCATTGCTTTTCATCTAACTCCCACCAATACCAGGAGCCAAAATACAATGTATATTCTTGTCTTTGCATATCTGGGCAGGTACTTTAGGGTATATGCCTAGAAGGAATTCTTACACTGCAGGGACTTACTTGTTTTTATGTATATGAGTGTAGGTATGTGCACCACATGCGTGTAGTGCCCACTGAGGCCAGAAGAGGGTGCCAGATCTGGAACTGGAGTTCCTCCTGCTGGGTGCCTTTCTCCCCCAGATACCCTTTGAGGTAAGCAGTTTTGTTCTGCTACACCCTCCCTGCTATGACTGACTCAAAAGCAAAAGGGCCAATCAGCAGTGGACTGACGCTTCCAGAACTGTAAGAATAGACGTTTCCTCTAAAGTTGTCTTGGACATTTGCAGCAGTGATGCGAAACCGACAGCATTCTCATTCTCCAGGCTGGGAAGCTGAGGGCTGTTTCCAGCTTCCAGTATGGTTTGCTTCAAGGCCGCAATAACATCTCCAGGATCTTTTCTTCAGTAACATGTACCTTTTATTTTCTCTTTCCCTGACTCTAATTCTGTATTTTACCTTTGTTCTTGGGTCCATCAGGTTCAAAGGCCTTCCACTGTCTGAGGTTTGAAGTTCATTAAGCACACATGGTGGTTTTTTTTTTTAAACCATTTTCCACTGAAGGCCCCACTGATTTCACTGGTCCTGGCGAGAGCATTCCCTTATAACTCCAACCAATTACTACAGGGGGGAATTTTGAGCAGAGCGTGGCAGAAGTCAGTTTTGGGAGACCACTTACACCTGAATCATATGGAGGAGAACAGAAAGTGATGGATTTCCCAGAGAAAACGACAACAGTGACTGTTAGTGGAAGGACGGGAAAGGGACACTGGATGACCCAGACTGACAAATACCTGTTATCAGTATCTCTTAGCCCTGTGCCTTCCGTAGTTTGACTATGGCAAAATGAAGCTTTTACTGCCCTGAATAATAGAAGAGGACTCCCATGTTCCTGACTGTTGAGTTCTGTTATTGTATAAATGTTATTGCATACATTCAAAGTGTCTTGGGGGGACACATTTTCAGATAAAGGGAATGTTACTGGAAACATGTGGGTGTACTCTGTGCCCTGACAAACAAGAGACGAAGGGAGAGAGGTTGCTGATGCACCAGTGTCTAACCTCGGCACTTGCTGTGTCCAGTAGGGACTGCACAGACACCGATAGTTGGAACGTTAGGTCCCTCGCCTATCAGTGAGAGGTGGCACGTGACATCTAGTGCAGACTCTTCAGGGTGGGCGATCATCCCGACTCAGGGTCACTGTTCCAGTGCGGCCACTGTGCTCCTTCTTCTGAACCGGATAAGAAGTAGATACCTCAGTGTATAACGGATGTTTTCTTACTTAATTAGAGAGAGGGGGTAGGTTGTCTCTAAAACTAGTCTTGCTGTGTTTAACTATAAGCCCCATGGCATTCCCAGAGGAAAGGAAGAAGCAAGAGAGCAAAGATTTCCCCGGTTCTTCCCTGTGGTGCCCTCAGAGTCTAAGGAGAGTGCCCAGTACGAAAACGAGCAGCTTCGCCTGACCCATAAGCCTCTCACTCCTCCTGGGTTCAAAACCTGCTGGGTGTCATCCGGACAACTGTCGCTCCCAGGGAGGCAGAAAGAACTCTTTGGAGAGAATAATCGCAGGAGAAGAGACTGGTCCCGCTAGCCTGATGTGTCCGAATTCATCAGGGGCGGTTCATTGCCAGAAGTGGCCCTGCATTGGCGCCATTGGACCCACACCTCTGGAACAGCGGCTCCCAAGGCCGTGGCTGTCCCTGCTTCAGATGGTAGCTTAGGGTCTCGTAGCATCCGCAGAGTGTGGAGCTTTTCTAGAACCATCAGTATCGGACTCCACCGTACATTAAGACTGAGTGATAGCTGGCCTGACAACCCGACTGGGGCGCCTGCCCACCAGTCCACAGGCCCTGTGCAAACTCTTTGCTCTTGAGGCCTTTTAAAGATAGGTAGAGATGTAAGAGGCTATCAGCCAAGAGGCTGCAGACGCATGGACAGTCACACTCAGTAAGGTGGGCCACCAATTTCGCTGCTGCTCTCAACGGGGACCCCCCCCAAAGAGAGCTGAGAGCAGTGAGAGAGCATTTGCAATGTCCGCAAGATGAAAGCCAGGCGGTCCTCCCAGCTCTCTTCCCTTATTACAGCCGGATCCTTTCAGTGATGGTTGCCATGGAATCCCTGTTAGGACTCCACTTCTGTAGATTGCCTCTCCTAGGGGGCATCTCCACAGCATTCCAAGAAGCTTCGTTTGCCTTTCCCTTCACTGACATTGCCCTCACATATGTGTGTTCCTATTGCCGGTACATTCCTGTTTTCTTAAAGTTGATGACGATAACTCTTGGGTAAATTCTGTCATTGGTTCTCAAAAAAAAAAAAAAAAAAAAAAAAAAAAAAAAATTAAAGAGACAATGAAGATTAGTTTGAAAAACAAAAATATGAGAAACATTTCACTGCGATGGTTGACTTTAAAGTGTTCACACCCCAGGAGAACTACTGGCTTAGATGTCTGTTTTGCCACGGTGGTTATGTGGAGGCACAGGGGTTATTCACACTCTGTAGGCACCAGGGATTAGAACCTCAGATTCCCCCAAAGGAAGCAATCATGCGATTAAACAACTCAAGGGCTACCACGTACTCCGCGAACTCTCTGTGTTGATGTGGGAAAGTATCCTTCCTTCCGCAAGCCCGAGAGGACTCCTCCCTGATGTCTCCCAAATATATTACTCTATCAACCCAACACATAGCGCAGTGTGGGTAAAATTGTCTTTTTTTGCTCCCAGCAAAGCAGAAGTTTGTCTCTTTATTGAAAACGAGTATGGCAACAAGTTGTTTTTAGTTTAGATCTTCTGCTATGCCCATGGTCTAGAACTAGAGGCTACAGACACAGGCTAACGTCCAGTGGGAAGATTACTGAGCCGTGGGAGCATGGCAGTGAGAGACTCCAGCTTCTCAGCCTGCAGAACTGACTAAAAACCGCTGCATCGGTGGCCTGTGTGACTATAGCTCATCTATTTAACTACTCTAGGTCACTGGTTTTAAACTTAAAACATAGAATCAAAGTAATAACTAACTCACAGGTTGTTTAGCAGGAAAAAATAGCACAGATGGAGATATTTGCACCTTGTAGCCGGCACGCAGTAAATTATCAGTGAGGTGATCATCAATAATGAGGATGACAATGGTGATGGAAAGATCCAGAACGAAGATCAATAGGGTGATACTTAAGTCCATGGGGATTGATTTTTTCCCCCACACCCACTCTGTTGCTAGCATGTAATTACCAACAAAAAATGAAAATAAGAGCATCACACTTAATTGAACAAGGATGGACACTTCATTCTACAGGCAACCCATCAGGAGTTCACACACATGCACAGCAGGGGATAGAAGCTCTAAAGTGCATTTACAAGTTGCCTGGAGAGCAGGGGTAAGTTCATAATTCGATACCCTAAGCAGATTTACTCTGGAGTCAATATTCCTCATGAAAGGCACCAAGGAAGAGACAAGGACACTGAGACTGAAATACCAAGGTTGTGTATGTGTTTGGTGGCACATGTCTTTAATCCCAGCACTTGGGAGGCATAACTCTGAGCTACAGGTCAGCCTGGTCTACTGACTGAGTTCCAGGACAGCCAGGGCTGCACAGAAAAACCCTGCCTCAAAACAAACAAACAAACAAACAAACAAACAAACAAACAATGCACAAACGAGCTGGTCATGATGACACATGCCTTTAATCCCAACACTCCAGGCAGAGGCAAGTGGATCTCTGTGAATTTGAGGTCAGCCTTGTCTACATTATAAGTTCCAAACCAGCCACGGCTACATAGGGAGACCTTGTCTCAAAATACAAACCAAAGCAAAACAAAATAAAACCCACACGTCATCAACTGAATGGGCTTTAAGAAGAGATGGCCTTGAGTGTCTGGCACCAGCACTCAGAACTTCATACTGAGCTAGCTTTGGGCACAGCGAATGACTTCAGAAGTTGGGCAAGCCGCTCCGCCCCCCCACCCCCAGAAGTTTCCAAGGGAACTTGGCTTCATGGGACTCTCATACCCACGCAATCCTCTCACTTGGGTATGGGCTTCTAACACTTGGCACCCTGGCTTCTAACAAGCAGCAAGGCAAAGCGATGGCGTTATCACTTCTGGGCTTAAGTTACCTAAAGACAGGCATTTCTGTGTTGCCTGTCTTCCTGCTGTCCTGCTCCAAAAAGGACCAGATTCATTTTAAGCTGTTCTTCAAGGACTCAAGAGAAGGCTACGAGCTAGCTGTCTGAATCTCCATCTTAGAAGCCAGGTTAGATGAATAACATGCACTCCTCCACAAAGCTTTCAGCTGAGACATCAGCCATGACCAACAGCTTCATCTAGTCTTGTCAGACCCCGAGCCAGCAGCATCTACATTTCTAACTCATGGAAGCTGAAATAATACAGGTTTTAAGTTGCTGTACTATGTCGGGCAGTTGATTACTCAGAAATACGTGATGTGGGTGAGATGAAGGTGTGGAGGGACAGATGGCGTGTTTAAAGGTAATGTCTAAGCTCGTTCATCTACCACCTGTGCTCAGACTAATGCATCCAGCATCATTTGAGCACTCATCCTGGCTCAGCACATCGCAGCTCCTTCCTTGCCAGCTTCAGGACCAGGTCCAAGTTTCCATTCTTGATTTAAGATGACCTGCACCCTGATTTTCGTATCTCCACTATCCTCCACCTGCCTCTGTTTCTTCACCTGCAGCTCCATTACATTCCTGTATCTGCCGTTCATCCGTCCATTTTCTCCATCCTTTTTTTTTTTTAAAGATTTATTTATTATTATGTATACAGTGCTCTGCCTGTACACCTGCAGGCCAGAAGAGGACATTAGATCACTTTATAGGTGGCTGTAAACCACCATGTGGTTGCTGGGAATTGAACTCCGGACCTCCAGAAGAACAGTCAGTGCTCTTAACCTCTGAGCCATCTCTCCAGCCCCTTCTCTGTCCTTTTAAGAACCTTTCTCATGCCGTCTTCTGGTGAAAAGGCCATCCTGCCATTCTTAAAGACACGCATTGTAATTCTTTACTCTGTTCTAGCTTTGGTAAATTCTGTACAGCCTCCTTGGTTGTCTCTGACCAACCATCTATGTTTTGTCTCTTTGAATGTCACCAAATTAGGGAGTAAAATATGTGCGTTAGCAGCAAAAGAGCTGGGGAAGAGGTAGTTGGCATGCGCCTAAGGGAGGAAGAGCTGCAGGTGGACAGTTTGTTAAGTGAAAGACAGGCTCAAGGGGAATTTGTTGGCTAATAATTCTGATAATTACTCATTACGATATTAAAGTGCCTGGTTTGAAGGCCCTCGTGTCTGTCCTCCTACTAGCCAAGGCTCAATTGTTCTTCATCAACAATGTATGAATCTTCTGTTGCTTATTACAATTGACCTCAAAATAGCCTATTTTTTTAAAATTACTTCATAATTTGGCAAATTTTAGAATTTCACTGATATTTAGCTGAGGGTCCCTTGCTCAGATCTCCCATAAGGTTTCCATCAAGCTGTAAGTAGAACTGCTGAGGGCTCGACTGGAAAAAGACCTGCCCTTAAACTCACATAGGTCACGGTAAAAAGCAAGAAGAGCGTCTGTTTCTAAGCTAGTTTAGGTGCCTGAGATTTCTGGGTGCTGTGGATAGATCTCGTCTCCCTGGCTTCTTCTTAGGGCAGTCTACAATATGGCGGCTTGTTTCCCAGAGCCCGAGAGAAAGAGTAAGAGTGTATGGATGACACCGACAGGGTTTTGGGGGCAAGAGTACAAGAGAAGCTCCTAAATTGAAAGCTGTTGTAGCTGGGCGTGATGGCGCACGCCTTTAATCCCAGCACTCGGGAGGCAGAGGCAGGCGGATCGCTGTGAGTTCGAGGCCAGCCTGGTCTACAAAGTGAGTCCAGGATGGCCAAGACTACACAGAGAAACCCTGTCTCGAAAAACCAAAAAAAAAAAAAAAAAAAAAAAAAAAAAAAGAAAGCTGTTGTAACTTTATAATGCAGGTTCAAAAGTGGTGTCTGTCCTCACATCTGTCCTGTTCTGTTAATTAGGAGAGAATCTCTGAATCTAGCTCCTGAACCAAAAGCCTTGGGATTTTACCCAAGAGGGTGGACATGGGAGGCCGCCCTCGCTGGGACATCTTCAGTTGGCAACTCTACACAGCTAATGGACCCATGTGCTGTGTAGGGACTGTCAGTGTAGATTTAGAAAAGGAGCAGAAAGTGTGGTGGTTTGGACAGGAATGGCCCCCAGAGACTCACATGTTTGAGTGCTTTGCCCATAGGGAGTAGCACTATTAGGAGGTGACTACACAGGCACTCTGGAACGCTGAGAGATGTGGGTGCTAGTGTGTTTCCTTTACTTACAATGGTCTTGACTTATTTATTTATTTATTTGCATAAATATAGAACAGTGTATCTCTCAGCAATGGCTTTTTAAATGCCTTATTATTTTTAGTTAGCTCTGTGAGTGTGTGTGTGTGTGTGTGTGTGTATGTATGTGTGTGTGCATGCGCGTGCAGTTATAGGTGCCCGAATAAGCCAGAACTGTTGTATCCCCTGGATGGTCTGCAGACAGTTGTGAGTCCTTAGCCGCTGAACCATTTCTCCCTCCATCTTCATCCTGAGCTCTTCTGTGTATTATCAGGGCAATCCTAGATTGGGACATTTTGCAGCACTGATGGTTCCTCATCCTCAACACAGGGAAGGTCTGTCCCTTTCCCAGCATGGGGCACATGCATGGGACAATATACACTGAAGGCAAGGGAGGAAATCAATCAGAGATTCCAGTTAAGTTTCAGAGAGAAGGTCTCAAAACTCCTGAGTAATACAGGGATAGCCACACAGAGGTTGGCATAGCCACACATGGGTAGCCTAGCCACACATGGGTAGCATAGCCACACAGAGGGTGGTAAAGCCACACAGAGGGTGGCATAGCCACACAGAGGGTGGTAAAGCCACACAGAGGGTGGTAAAGCCACACAGAGGGTGGCATAGCCACACAGATGGTGGTATGGCTACATAGAGAGTGGCATAGCCACACAGGGGGTAGCTTTTGACACACAGGGGGTGGCATAGCCACAAAGGAGATGGCTGGACATATGTGGCAGCTTTCAGAGGTACACGGTTTTGAGGGGGTGGCCACATATGAAATATGTCATTATCACTCCTTCCACCTTTCCCTGTGCACGACTCAAGCCTAAAAGTGGGTGGTAAGTGAGTGATAGGCCAGATCCTGGAATTTCTTCCTGTGTCTGATATGAAAGTCAGTCCAAATCAGGATGTCAGTACCATCTGTCAGCCCAGTCTTATGTGATCCTGAGAGAGAAATGCTCTGGCTGGGAGGAGCTGTCTGCTTGCCAGATACCCATTTAGAACTGGTGCTAGCCACAGAGAAACAGCACACTCAGAGTGGAGAGTCCTGTGATCGTGCAGGGCATCCTGGTGATCTTCGTCCATATGGAGGAGCATCAGAGATGTCTGAAGGGAGGGATGGGGCGCAGGGCCAGGTAGGTCTTGCCCTAGGTTTGGGTGTCCCACTTGGATGACTTTACTGTCTCTCATTGGTCCCAGCCACCAGAGAGGACTTGGAAAGTGTTGGTGCAAGCTCTCTGAAGGGTTAAAACACTGGTTGAACGATGGCTTCCCTTATGGCAGCTTCTTTGGTGCTGTCCTTACATAGATGTGTAATCAAGACAACTAACTATGGCACTGGGTGAGACCTTTGAGGGA
The DNA here is from genome assembly GCF_903995435.1 of Acomys russatus. Taxonomy (NCBI): domain Eukaryota; kingdom Metazoa; phylum Chordata; class Mammalia; order Rodentia; family Muridae; genus Acomys; species Acomys russatus. The sequence goes on along the minus strand of NC_067164.1, from coordinate 1,939,106 downwards.
CTCCCTACCCAGGAGCATGGCTGGGTAGACGAGGGCGCTGGAGATGGGCGAGGCCACAGTAGGCCTTCCTGCAAAATGTGCACATAGGAGGTAAGATGGGGCATATGGGCAGTTGCTCTTACCATCATCAAATACAGGGGGTGGTGCTGAGTGAGGCAGGCATGGGTGAGAGAGAGAGAGATTGGACCAATAGGCAGTGGTAGGGGCAGGTTACTGTTGAGCCCAGGAGAAGCTCTGGAGTGACAGTGTCCCTTCATGTGCGCCCTACACTAAAGCAAAGTGACCCCATCAGATCGGTATTGGATGGAAGCTATCTCCAGAGAGGAAGTGGTGTTTGCTCACTCGAGGCACCGTATGGTGCAGCCCAGTGCTTGCTTCTTCCTCAGGCCTCTTCTTGTTATACTGCTGGCTTTTCATTCTGTCCTGGGCTGGACTTGACTGAGAGATTTCAGCATCCTAGATACAGCCCTCCCCCTCCCTCCCCATTCTCACCTGAGCAAAGGAGTGATAAGAACTGTTTCCCAGAAGCCATCTACACAGCAGTGCGACACTTTCATTTCTGTCTGTGGATGCTTCAAATCGCTGCATTGAGAACCTGTTTGAGACAAAAGAAAGATCTAGGAGTTAATTCTTTGTTTGCTCTGTTTTTTGTTTGTTTGTTTGTTTCCTTGTATAGGTAGCTCATCTTTCCGGGTTAATCACACTCTTAATGTGTCTTTTGAGTATTAACGTGTAGAAGACCTCAGACATGGTGGGTATTTCTTACAAACTTGTACAACCACTTTGGAAATCAATCTGGTGCTATCTCAGAAAACTGGGAGTAGTTCTACGTCAAGATCCAGCTATACCATTCCTAGGCATCTGCTGGAAAGATGCTCCACCACACAACAAGGACATTTGCTCAACTATGTTCATTTCAGCCTTATTCATAATAGCTGGAATCTGGAGACAACCTAAATGTCCCTCCACGGATGAACGGATAAAGAAACTGTGGCACATTTACACAGTGGCAGGTAGTTCTTATTCTATGAGGCCTACAGGGAGATGCCTAAAGAGCTTCCATATGGGAGCAATCATGTCTATAGTCTCATTACCATTTTAGAGGCATTGTCGAATGTTTGAGACAGCCACTACCAGCCAAGCCAGGACTAGACTGGACAAGAGAGAATGGAGCTTGGTTGTTCAGTGAAGAAGCATTAGCATTTTCTCCTGTGGGGAGCAGGTACTTCGGTTGGAGGGAGGGAGTTTTTCCTGTACATTCCTCAGCTTTGCATCTTTAAGTCCATTTGTTCCTTTTTATTGGACTGTAAAGTTCTTTGAACCCAAAGAAATATACTGTAGCTCCAAAGCGATAGGTCCCAACGATCACGATCTAGAACTTAAAAAATTTTAAGCCAAAAAAATAAAGTTGTGTTCCTCACAAAATACCTAAATCTTAAGTATTTTATTATAGTAATAGGAAACTGACCAATTGCTTCAGATAGCTTTGGAAAGCCAATGTCATTCTGTAAATTCATGAGTGACTCTGTAGGTATGTGAGAGTGAGTTCAGGTTCCCATGGAAACGAGAGGTGTCAGATGCCCTGGATCTGGCGTCACAGGCAGTTGTGAGATGCCTGATATGGGTGCTGGGAAGTGAACACAGGTCCTCTGTCAGAATAGTGTGTGACATGATCTTAAGCACAGATTCATTTCTCCAGCCCCCATCTCTTATAATCCTGATAGCATAGTGTAATAGGCTGCTTTTACATAAATCCTTGACAAAGTATGTGAATGAGTGCAGGTTTTAGACCACATTTTATTCACTTTAATGTAAACATGTATGTCAGTGCTTTAAACCCCCATTTGTGTGTGGACCCTTCTCCATTTGGAGAAGCACCGAGTCACCTGCACAAGCTCAGAGTAGTAGTAGAAGAGGTGGAAAGAGTGAAAGAGCTGGCGGAAGTTGGGGTGCGGTGTCGATGGAACTGGATCTGCTTTTGGGAATGGTGTGGCTTTACACTGGTGCTCGCAGCAGCTGGGATCAGCTGTTCAAGGTCCCCACAAGGGTGTGCTCAGCAGCTCCTGTCACAGGAGTGAGGTGGGGCTTAGGAGTTCTCACTCCTCCCTGAGGATTTTTACAGTTAATGGATACTGGGGGAGGGAGAGACTTCCACCCCCCATCCCCCATCCCCCACAGTGGTGTAGTCACTAGTGATATGCCTTGTTCCTGTGAGCAACTATAACATAACTCCCTGGGTCAACAAAACAAATCAGAAAAACAAAAGTTGGGCATGGTAGTGCACGCCTTTAATTCTGGCGCTCGGGAGGCAGAGGCACGCAGATCTCTGAGTTTGAGGCCAGCCTGGTCTATAGAGCGAGTTCTAGGACAGCTAAGGCTACATAGTGAAACCTTAACTCAAAAAAATCAATGAGCCAACCAACCACCAACCACAACAAAAACAAACAAAAACCCGCAACGAAACAAGACATGAAAGCACATGGCAGGGGGTGGGGGAGACCAGTTAGAAAGAGAAAGGGGATCAGCAGGAGGGAGAGGGAGAGGCTTGTGAATATGACCAATTTTGTGTTTGCATTATATACGGATAGAAAAATGCCATTGTGAAATTCATCGCATATTGCTGATATAGAATTAAAAAAAAAAAAAACTGCTGTGAGAATCCCGACCTCGGGTGCCAAGGTTATGGCGGATGCTGGCATCGGGAAGCCAACCTGCTTCTGTTTGGGATGAGAGAACACGAGGCCCACTGTTGTAGTCCCTGACCAAGCTTTACTTCTCTGTCTAGCTCAGAGCAATGACACTCTTCTAGAACTTTCTGCCATGATGAAAATGCCCTAGGCCTGATCTGACCTGGGTCCCATGTGGCTACTGAGGACTTAGCTAATGTGACTGGAGAAATGGACTTCCTCACTTGTCGGGTGAATTGCATTTTGGGTTCAAACCATCTGTGTGGCAGGCAGGCAGCTGCTTTCCTGGCCCGCTCCTCTTGTCTCATGTTGCAATTGCTGCTTTCCTCCTTCAGCACAAAGCCACAAAGGTTTGTTTTTGTGTGTGTGTATCCCTCCCACCAAAACATTCCTTTCCTTCCCAAGACAGCTCTTAATTGCTGGTTTCGGTAACTGCCCCTCTCGTCTCCCTGTCTTCAGTTTGTTTCTGGCTGTTGCAGGGCTGGTGGTGACATGTAATGCTTTTTGTTCCCACTTTGTTTTCTACCCAGAAAAATAGTTCCTATGCCTAACCTTCATCGTACAGACAGGCCTCTGCTGAGAGCTTGTAGATGCTGTGTAAGTCAGTTGCCGTTTTCATGCACTTTAATTAAACGTCTTCTAAACAGTCGTTGATTGTGTGCACTGAGGCGCTTTAATCCACCCTCAGCAGCCCCCTTCTAGTTGTCACACTCTCTGTGCTGCTTCTGACGCCTGTCCTGCTTTTTCTTAAACTGTCAGCGGAATGTGCTTGCTTTTATTGGCTTTGGAGAGTAATGAGGTTTGTCTTTTTCATAGTTTGGGAAGGGGGCGCTGGTCATCTTAACGTTATTGACGGGAGTAGGTAGTAGCTGGGTGACCTGGTTCGACCCCCCCCCTCCCACTTGAGACAAAAACAAGCATGTTTTCTTCCCTAAGCCTCAGAGGTATTGCCTGGCAGAGTAAAGAGAGCATGGCTGTGGTTCAGTAGCATTTACATTTGAAAGGAAAACTATATTTTCACAAAAAAAAAAGAGTGTGAAATTGGAACACTGGGTGCCTTGAGAATCTAGGCTTTGTAACAAGGGCACTTAGAGTGTTCCTCAGAAGCCATAGTGTGGTGGGGCATTTATTTTATATTCTTATTTCTCTTAAAAATTTACTTTGTTAACTTAAATGTATCTGTGTGCCTGAGTGCCTGAGGAACCTCCGGAGGCCAGAGACAGCATTGGGTGCCCCAGACCTGCAGTTAGGAACCATTGTGAGCTGTCCCGTGGGAGCTGGGAATTGAACCCAGGTCCTCCTGAGCCATCTTTCCGTCCTTTTATTTATCTTTAAGACAGTCTCATTCTATTCCCAGGATGGCCCAGACTAGAAGCAAACTCATAGAGCCCCCCAAGTGCTGGGGTTACAGGTGTGACCCACCACCCTCTTCTCCAAGAGGATTTGTAAGAAACAACCTAAAGTTAAGGACCCAGTGAACAGCATCTGTATGCGTATGTGTTTGGGGGGAAGCTTGTACAGGACAGATAATTCTATCTCTCATACTCACCCTTGTACCACGAATACTTACCCACTAAAGTGCACCAAGTGTTCCACATTGTATCAATGAAGAAAAAAGATTCCTGTAATTGTGGAGCTGAAATTTTAGCATTGAGCTGGGGTTGGAGAGAGAGACAACACATAAAAGGCAGAAGAGAAATAAACTGTAATGCATTGGTAAATATCACATGTATATACTTCAGAGTCCTCTAGAGGAACAGAACCGATAAAATGGATATCGATTTCACCAGATGTTCAACCAAAGTGTTCATGGCATATTTTTAAAGTAAGAGGGGAAAATGTGGTTTTATTGAGTGAAGCATTCATTGTCATGTGATCGTTATCCTCAGCTGGCACTTTCAAGGTATGTAAAAGTACACCCTGCATCTCCTTATTGAACTGAATAGCACGCACGCAGGGCAACAGAGCAGGGGAGGGCTGCAGAGGTGAGTGAGAAGCAAACTTCTTTAGCTTCATGATTTTGCCTGGGGCTCACCCTGGAGCTCTAAAATTACTAAAATTTCATGGTCATTTTACAATGCCCATATTAAGACCTGAGGTATAATAAAAGTAGAGTATTTTCATCTAAAGTCCCCCAGAGTGAAAACACTAGTGCCTAATGAAATATTTTACGTTGCTAGAAACTGAAGTTCTCATGTCAGCTCCAAGTGCGTTGAGTTCAGAGTGCTTGCAGCTGATTGGAACAATCCATCCACCTTTTGGAGAACGTGTCTGAGTGTTGTGGGCTGGTAACTTCCAAGATGGCTCTTCAAGAGGCTTACTTCCTGCCAGTGACATCTCTGCATAATTATCCTCTGTGGAAGAGTTGGTCAGGACTTCAGAAGGACAGTCACAGACTGTCAATCACAAAGCAGTATGTAAAGCATATGACGCAGATCTTTGCTTTCTTAGGATGATTGCTGCGAGGGCACTGCATCATATCTGAACAGTCCATGGTCCACTGGAGAGGTCCAAGAAAGCTATTCTGTGCTCTTGATGGTGGCCAGTCCCTATCCTAACCTTATCTAGGGGCACTCATCCAAAAGTATCCTCCTCATCATGCAGAAATAATATTTTTTTGAGACAGGGTCTCACTGTGTAGCCCTGGCTGTCCTAGAACTCATTATGTATACCAGGCTGGCCTTAAACTCATAGAAATCCCCTTGCTCGTGTCTCCCAAGTGCTAGGATTAAAGGCATGTGCTTCTACACCCAGCCAGAAAATCAACTTTCTGATACCATAGATTCAGGAGGTTTGGGAGCTGTGTGCCAGGAAGCAGGGCAAAGAGCAAATGCTTATTTTCCATTTTGTCACAACTGTTTCATGGTACTGTTAGGAAGAATGGAGTCAGCAGCACCAGCATAGACCTATACATTTGGGCCTTTCCAGGATTTATCAGATAGCAACAGATTCATAACCTGCATCAGTCTCGGGCTTTACTTCATGGAACACCCACGGCCTCACTTGCTGTCACAGCCTGGCCGTCACAAGCTCTCTTTTCCATTGCGGCTCTGATTGCTAACATCTCAACATGCAATGATCTCAGCATTCAAATCATGTTGCACTCTCCAGACATATATATTCGGCCCCAGAAAATGGGGAACACGTACCCACAATCCCAATATGAGCAAAACAAAAAATGCAACACTATCCCAGCACAAGCAAGGCCAGAGGCAGAGGAGTCAGGAGTTCAAAGCCAGCCAGGGCTACACAGGAAAACATTTTTTGGGGAAAAAAAAAAAAAAACAACCAGGGATTTGGGATACAACTCCATGGCAGAGTGCTTGCCTAGCATGGGAAAAGCCCTGGGTTTGAGCCCCATCACTGGGGAAAAGGAAAAGAAAATGCAACAGTATAAAGAGAGTGTTAAAGGCTTATTAATATTTAATACTGATTTATAATTTTAGCATAATCTGCGGTTACTCTTTAATCAGGTATATACCCAAATAACCACACGGAGAGACTAGAGTATATTTAATTAGCCTAGAGCACAGTACTGAGCAATATTTACCCTATCCTAAAACTCCAAGCTAGTACAGTTTCTTATTCAGATTTTCTACATTATACTTGCTTTTTACTCATCTCCTAGTGTTCGTCTCTCCTAGTGTTTCCCAGTCCTCTCCACATGGATCCCTTCTGTCCTTCCTGTCTTTCTCCTCCCATCACTGGACCAGGATGTCCCACCCTATTCTCTGTCTTGCTCAGCATTGGCTAGTTGGCTTTTATTGGCAACTTAGAGAACAAATGGTGGCATGTTTACACAAACTTGACACAGGAGATACTTAGAATAAACAACATACAATGCAATGTCTGGATTGAAACCAGATAGTGGGGTAGAGAAATCAGCATTTGAATGAACAAGGGTAAATTTTACATGGTAAACAAAAACATTGTGTCAACAAGAGAGCCAAGGTGATTGGGCCTTGGATCAATACACTGATACAGAACTGCCAGGGGGAGATGTCCACACAGTGCTGGGAAATGTCAGTGACAGAGAAATTAAGCGGATGTGAGCTGCGATTGTCTGTATCAAGGTGATAGGTCCAGTGTCTCACACACAGTCTCAGGTGTCCCTCTTTGTATGTGCCTTAGGTGGAGGGGTCACATTTTAGATTGTCTGGTGTATTTGGTAAGCTCTTGTCCTCGGTGTCTCTTGTACGGCGCAGGAAGTTCATATGTCTGTGCTTCCTAGTTTAACTTGATAAGCTCACAAGTGATAATTGAAGAAGTCATTGACCAGTTTGTGTCTTATGGTGGTGATATGCAGATAGTGGTTGTTCGTGTCCAAAAAATGGGATGCAGCATCATTTGACCTCTGCACCTGTCCTGTAACTGAGTAGAATGAGGTGGCTGAGGACGAGAAGCTGCTCGCTACATCAGAGCCATGCAGGGAAGGTGCAGGCTGCTCTCCATGGACACTAAGCTCTTTGGTAACGGTTCACCTGGCAATTGGCGATTGGTAACTAATCCAGATATTGGTACCCAGGAGAGTTAAGAAAACCATGGAAATGCGATTTTGCAGTGGGGTCACAGGCAGAATCACCTGACCACTGGAGAGAAGAGAAAGTTAAAGAATATTGGAGCAACCTCCAACAAGCATCAAGGACCTTTAAATAGAAACTTTCCACTGCATACCAGAAGCCCCTTTGTCATGAAGTGGCCTTGCAAAGCCCAGAGCTCCCTGTTGTTCTGCTTGCCTTTCTCAAAAAATAACTGTAGATGTTTTTGAAGACCTTATCTAACTATTTTACCTTATTTATATATAGAATCATATCTATCTGTTAAACCTAGGAGGTATATTCTTGTAATATAAATAGGGTAGTAATTGACATGATCATGATTTGATCAATTAACAATTAACTTGAATATATATAATGTGTGTGAAGAATAATCTTAAATTAAATTCTATACCAATATATAAAAATTAAACTTATTGAGCACCAATATAGAGACTTACACAATATGGCATTTAAAGATGTTTTTATTATTTTAAAGATTCATTGACAATAAGATAGGTTAACACCTGGCAATACCCAGCCTACCTCAAAGAAGATGATAAGCATCAAAGAACCTCCTTATGGAGATGGCTTCAAATGTGGCAAACCTGTCACTGGGCAAAAGGTCCTTGTTTTGGCCACTGACACAATTCGCCTAAAAATGGGCAAGCTTGGAGGCAGGCAGAGTCGATGGCCAAACTCTGCCAAGACAGGGTCAGCAAATCCTTACCAGTTCTTCCCTCACAAATATGTCTGTCATATTGGGCCAGAAGGCTGAAGATGATGCTCCAATGTTATGGGGAGTTTTGAGTGACTGTTTAGGCAGTAATCTGTCTCTGTTATTTTTTCACTGTGGAAGTTGCTAACCTGCATTTCCTGTTTACTCAGGTAATTAATTTTATTCTTTCTCAAGGCTCTGATGGGGTTGAAGACCAGATACTTTAGTTTTACAATTAAGCTTAATTGTTTAGGGGTTAAGATGTTTTTAGGTAGATAGATGTTTTAAGTTGATAGAAATGAGATATGATAGATATTGATTTACATTCAGAATTTTAGACCCACCAAGACAGGAAAGATGTTTTCTTCAAGGTTGCCAAATACAAATAGCCAAAACCTTGTGAATGTAACATTTACATAATTCCTGATTATTTTGTGGTTCTTCTTGCTGCAGGTAGTTTATTGTATATATGTATAATGATATAAATGAGTATGTAAAAATAATTAATTACTTACTTCAAAAATAACTTTAGAAAACACCGAGACTGTGAGTCCTTGGTGGCAGGGGGCTGTCCCAGAGAACCAGGCTGTGTTCCATTCATTCCCAGAAACAAGATGTCCTTCAAGGTTTAGCCTAGCACTTCACACTGCCCAGGGTATAAGTTCCAGAGAGGGCTTGCTTTTTAGCAGGAAATGCTCAATTAAGAGTATGCATCTCAAAAAATTTTCCTAGGTGCCAGGGACAAACTCATAAGGGATCTGAGGTTCTTTTGTCCTTTGGGGGCTGTGCATATGTAACCAAACTGCCTCCTGTAGCCAGTGTGGTGTTATGTCTCACTAGATTCAGATAAACTACTAACAAGGGCACAGAGAACTCACTAAACCATCTCTTTGTTCATTCAAGAAAAGGTTTCTTTGGCAACGTCCAGAAGCATTCTTTTTAAATGTGTATGGGTGTTTTGCTTACGTGCACGCCTGTGAACCACACTGTGCCTGATGCCTGTTGGGTCCCCGTCAACTGGAGTTGCTAAGCTGCGGGTGCTGGCAAGCGAACATAGGTCTTCTGGAAGAGCAGCCTTTCTTCTTAACTACTAAGCCATCACTCCACGCACCCGCCCACCCCCAAACGTTCTTGAAGCTGGGAAGAGTGTGGAGGAAAGGGTTGCCTCAATCTTTCTTGCTGTTGTTCTTTCTTTCACTCATTCAGCAAATGCATATTAAAAGTACGCCATATGCCAGAGACTGAATACACAGTCGTGCACAATGCAAAGACTCTGCTCTCCTAGGATGCGCTTCTCTGTGGAAGGAGATGGAAAACAGATGAACAAGATCATGTCAGGAGTGAAATGACACCCTGAGGGGATTAAATCTGTGGTAAAAGCCATCCGCAGAAAGTCCCCTTCACTCCCCAGTGACTTGTTCATCTTATCACATTATAATTTCTAGACTCCTAGAATTTGGCTCTTCATGCCACAATGTTGATGCCAACCAGCCACAAGTGAGACCTTTGATGCTTCAGTTTCACCATCAAAGTCTTGAATTACCGGTTTGTTGTTACAGAAGTGGCACACACCCAAATTCAGATGGACAACGTTGTTCCCAGGCAACAAGGTGGACCAATGGTCAGGTACCAGGCTGTGTCACTGAAACGCCCTTACAAATAGCCTATTGTGTTGATCTCCATGGTTATTGCAAAGGCTGCTGCACTTAAAGAAATTGTCTTAGTCCAGGTTTCTAACACCATGGCCAAAAGCAACTTGGGGAGGAAAGGGGTTATTTGGCTCATAGACTGTTTGGGAAAGCTAGAACAGGAATTCAAACAGGGCAGGAACCTAGGTACAGGAGCTGACAGGCTATGGAGGAGTGCTGCTTTCTTGCTTGCTCCTTATGCCTTACTCAGCCTGCTTTACTACGGAACTCAGAGCCACCATCTCAGCAGTGTCCCCACCCACAGTGGCTGTGCCCTCCCCTGTTCATTACTAACTAGGAAAATTCCCTGCAGGCTTCCCTGCCTACAGCCCAACCTAATGGAGGCATTTTCTCAACTAGGGCTCCCTCCTCTCAGATGACTCTCGCTTGTATCAAGCTGATATAAAACAAGTCAGCACAGAAATGAGAAGGTATTAATTCTTGCTTTTGCACATTAATTAGAAAAACAATGTAACTTTCGGCAACTTTTGATGACATATAATAAACGTTCATATTTGTGCAGCATGGTGATTATGTTGATTCCGTTTACACAATGTATAATGAACAAATTAGGGTAATTAACATTACCATAGTCTTAAACATTCGTTAATTCTTTGTCTTGGGAACCTTTAAACTCCCCTCTCCAAGACAGTCACAAAATATTGTAAAGTAATAAATAGTCATGAACTACAAGTATCCTATCATGGTGCTGGGAAGTGGGCCTGATTCCTCAACTGCAAGTGCTCTTAACTGCTTGAGCCATCTCTCCAGCCTCCAGCTTATTTCACTTACCTAGCTAGCTCTATCAGGACACCGTAACTTTTATCCACACACCTTTCTCACGTCTGAATGCCCACCATGTATAAAACACCCATGCCTAGAATCTACGGAGCAAAATAGGTGTTTAAAGATTAGCTGGACCATGAGTGCCATCTCCTAAGAAACGGCGGCCACACTGTGAGTTATAGATTAAAAAGAGGAAGAAGTGAAGGCCGTATTGCAGGCCGGGCCTGCTCTGCACAGCAAGCAGATTGAATTCATGCTGGGCGATGCCTACTTCCTGGCATTAGTCCATAAACACGTTGGATGGAGCATTGCTTTTATCCTGCTTGGAATCCCTAATGTCAATGTAAGAGTCTGTCTTCTGCCTTAGGATACACTAAATGCTGACAGTCTTCATACCACAGGGACCAGCAACAAGCAAACATTCAGAACAGATGCCTAGCAAATTAAGAGGGATAAAGAAGTGAACAAGACAATGAAATCGCTACCCCGTGGTGAGAGTTTACATGGTGATTGTGAGTAAAATTATTTATTTGGAGTATTGGACAAATATCTGACAATATTTTCTAGAACATACCACCTATAAGGTGCTGTGGCATTGTATTTATGAGCAAACAGGATTCCAGGTAAATGTGTGGAGAGGGCAGCTCAAGTTCTTTCAAACAACAGCAACAACCAGCAATGGCATTGGCAAGGTTGGGGCGCTGGGGGTTCAGGACTCAGTGGCTTTACGCTAGAATTCAAGCAGGAACGGAGAGAAGGGAGAAGGGTGCATCCGTGTTGCGCATCTTCGAAATGCATCCACGGCCAGAGCCCTTTCCGTTCACCCACAGCGGCCTCCAGGAGCCCTCATCTTTGTCTGTCCCTTCCCTGGCTCTGTTCCAGAGCCTGTGGCCAAGTGCATGCTCAGGATGGGCCTCAACCACTTGCCATCCCCCAAAGACTCACTTCCAAATACATTTATTTGGAGTTGTGTGATGGTTTGAATGGAAATGGCCTCTGTAGGTTCATAGGGAGTGGAGCATTAGGAGGCCCGGCCTTGTTGGAGTAGGTGTGGCTGTGTTGGAGGAAATGTGTCACAGGAAGTGGGCTTTGAGGGTTCAGAGGTCAAGCCGGGCCCAGTGTTACGCACTCTTCCTGTTACCTGCGGATTCAGATGTAGAACTCCCAGCTACTCTCCAGCCTTCATGCCACCCTGCTTCCTGTCAGGATGACTATGGACTAAATGTCAGACCTGTAAGCCAGTCCCAGTTAAATGCTTTCCTTTTAAGAGTTTCTGTGGTCATGGTGTTTCTTCGAAGCAATAAAACTCTAAGACAATTTATCAGTAGACTGCTATCTATATATATGCCCGTTTTACACAATTATATGTAGTTGAGGATACAGTAAAACACACACACACACAGAGACAGAGAGACAGAGAGAGACACACAGAGGGATACAGAGAGAGAGAGAGAGAGAGAGAGAAAGAGAGAGACAGAGACAGAGAGAGAGAATGTCCACTCCATGAATAGGGAGAAAGTGTGGCCTTGGAGGAAGTGCGTCACTCTGGAGGCAGGCTTTGAGTTCTCCTATGCTCAAGTGCCGCCCAGTGTGGGATCTAGTCTCCTCCTGGCCGCCTGAGGAAGAGAGTCTCCTTCTGCTGCCTTCGGATCCATATGTAGATTTCTCAGTTCTTCCGGCAGACTCTCTGCTTGTGTGTTGCCATGTCCCCTCTGTAGTGATAACGGACTGAACCTCTGAACTGTAAGCCAGCACCGACTAAATGTTTTTCTTTATAAGAGCTGCCTTGGTCATGGTGTCTTTTCATAGCAGTAAGACCCTAAGACATCAAAGGAAGTGACCCTTTCTGGCAGGCAGAAACCCGTTTTGCAGGTTCCTGAGAAATGCTGGCTCTAGGCTTTAGCCATCCTTCAGCTTGAGTTGAAGTTCAGCTTGGTTCAGCGGCAGCTGAGCCAAGATCACCATTTCTGTACCTGTGCACTGACACTGTCTTTTGTAATTGGAATGTCCTTTGGACCTGACACCATATACCTGGAGCCCTAGAAAAATTTCTGGTGTAAAAAGAGGTCATAAGTGGAGAAAGTTGAAGAAGTCATGGTTGAGTAAGTGCTGCCATATTTGGGTGGCCATCACTAACACATATTGAACAAGAAACTCTGGTTTAAGCTACTTGATTGGTGGTCTTTTGTTATGGCGGCCCTAGCTAACTCATACTGTCTATGAAGCTCTCAGGATGGAGTTCGGACTCACTGTTCCTTGCAGAGCAGTAAGGGAATTGTAAACAAAAGAGGTGCAGCCTGTACTGAGTTGTCAAGGAATGCAAAATCTCAGAATAGTAAATATGATTACCATAGATTCGTGCACAGAAGGGGCCCCACAATCAAAAGGAGTCAGCCTTGGCTGCTAACATCTGTCAGAGCAAGTGGAAATGTGCCTGTGGAACTGCTGACTGTTTGGGAGAAACCCTTACTCTCAGGGGTCACCCCAAAGACAGAAACATCAGCCCTTAGGGTACGTTAGACACATGAACCAACCTCTACTGGGCAACTGTGCTTTTTATAACAGACCCCGAAGGCTGCCAAGAACAGTCTGATGTGAGCCGTAGGGGACAGGCTGTGGGACACAAGTGGGTGTTCCTGTTAATCTCCTTCTTGAGGGCATCCTGCTTGACCTTGCCTTTGTGCTGGGAACTGCTATGGGGCTTTGTTTGTTTTCTGTAACATCTAAAAGCTACTTGGAATCTCAAAGCTGTGTTTGTGTTTTGGCCAGTTGCTGTCAAGAAAGAGCAAACTGCTGGACGTACTCTACTTTGCCCTCAGTTAACACACTGTGATTACAGCCTGACTCTCCCATCAAGCCTTAGTTTTCAGTACTAGGGCAAAAGCGCTTACTTGTTCTCAGCCAGCCTGCTGATTTTGTGCACAGCACTCCTGGATCGATAACTCTCAGGTCCTCCTCAGAACAGGGTAGTCTCTTCTATCACACTCCAGATACGGCTTTTGCCTGTGTCCCTGTAAGTCAGTGCCTCTCAACCTTCCTGATCCTGTGACCCTTTAAAACAGTTCCGCATGTTGTAGTGACTTCCAATCCTAAAATTATTTTCATTGCCTCTTCATAACTGTAATTTTGATACTGTTATGAGCTGTAATATAAATATCTGTGTTTTCCAATGGTCTTAGGTGACCCCTATAAAAAGGCCATTCAAACCTCAAAGGGGTTGTGACCCACAGCTTGAGAACCACTGCTGTAGGTCATTGTTTAAGAACTATGGTGGTGCCATTATTATTTTTGGGGAGTCGATCTGAGAAGGGATATGGAGCTAAAAGTTTGTGACCTCGAAATTGGAACCTCTGAAGTAAAAACATACCGACTCATTATGTTCTGTTTGTGTGCAACATTTCTCCAGAGTGTCCTCTGGAGTTGATTGTCTGTCACAATGTGTCCTGAAGGTGCCTCAAGGTTGTGTTTGGATCCATTGCTTGATTCTGCATTGTTCTATTTTGTAGCCCCAGTTGCATGTAGCCACAGAGCACATGAAATGTGGCTAGTCCAAATTCAAGGGCACAGCAAATGCAAGGCGTGTGCTAGCTGCCAAACACCCACAATGGAAAAAAAAATGTTACTTGGTTGTAGGACTCTGCTGGATAAGGTTAAAGTCTGATATCTCTGCATAGCTGGTTTGCACTCGGCCTACGATGGTGGATTCCCTTTTCTCATTGGGGTTCCCACTCCACCTGATCTGGTAACCCCAGATCTTGTAAGGAACGTCACATAGCCCTCAAGGAAGATGACAGGCCTGACCCTCTCCTGATAAGGAACTTGTTCAGCAAGCACAGGGAATTCCTAGAAGTACTCCACCTTATGCTGAGGAGATCCTAGCCTCCAGCAAACAATCGCTACTCATACCTAGAAGATATTCCCTCACTCACAGGATAATTAAGTACTGTTTTCTTCTTGTTGTTAATAGGAGCCGTGTTATTGCATGTAAATGAGGTACTGTACCACTGTGTGTAGATTAAGTACCCTGGCACCATTAGCCCCATCGAATCAGACACATTCACTCTCAAACCCCTCCTACTCCCCAAGGTTTATAAATAAAGGCTGGCTGGCTTGCATGCTCACTCGCGTGCTTGCCATTCCTCCACCATGACTGTCTGAGACTCCATTTATTCTGGAGAAGAATCGCTGCTGGATGTCCAGGGCTTGACTGCCAACTAAGATGGTCAAGGCAGCTATGGCAGAGCTGCCTTGGCAGCCCAGTGGGTTTGGGGCGTCCACCTGCTTCTTCTGCCATGCTCAGCACAGTCTCTCCACTGTCTGAGTCTCTCCGCTGCTGTCTGATAGCAGCCATCTCATTAAAAGAGCTAAACTATAACACCAATGGAAACTCATTTTCCACCTGGGAAACTAGCCTAATACCCCAGCTTTGGGCCTTACCCTGAGTGCTCTAAACCATCCCTGAGCAAGAAGCGGGACCTTGGGACCTTTGATCTCAAGGTCCATCCATTCTTATCCGGAAGCAAGCTGTGCCTGGACCAGCCCTCAGGACATGGAATTCCAGGCTGCCCACCAGATGCTGAGTGACACTTGGTGAAATAATAATATGTATTTGGTATATGGGTTAAATAGGAAACCAGCCTTTAATCTGTTCTCCCCTTGCCTCTCCTGTTTCTTTTCTTTTGCTCACTATGTAACCTGGTCTGGCCTGTAATTCAATATGCCAAGCACGCTGGCCTCAAAGTTTTAGATATCTGCCTGCCTCTGTCTCTTGAGTACTGGAATTAAAATGTGTGGCACCATGTGTTTTAGAATATATTGTTTTCCAATTAAGAGTTTAGGTCTACCTTCCAAATTGACACTCAATAGCTCATTTGGCTATCTTATCTCTCCTCAGTTGCATTTAGTACTTAGATTAGATAACTTTACACTTTTTTTTTATAAAGCCAAACATTAAACTTGTATAATTGAGACTCTGTTCCTGCCAGTCTGTTCATCTTTAAACCAGGGCTGGCTGTGGTATGAGTTCAGAAGTTCCTTCTTGCTTTATGGTTTTAAAATTCTTTTTAAAAATTTGAGCCCTGAAAGGAGGAGGAATATCTAGATTAGTCTGAGAGATTTTTGGCAATTGAGAATTTTCTGATGACAAAAATCCTTTTAATCAGCCTTGCTCCTGGTGTTCTGGAGTCAGGACACCAGACGGAGCAGGCAAGGAAGGTCAGTGCTGCCTCCCACTGGCCTAATGGGGAGCAGCAGCATTTGAAGGAGGTGGTGAGAGCCAGGTCAGTGAGGGTAATAGCAGCTTGGATAGTAGTCATAAAGTGTGGTCATGTGGGGACCACAACTGTTACTTAAGAGGCTTTTCTCTAGCCTGGCTAAGGGTCTACTGATCCTAACGGGAGCTATCCCAACCATGCTGGTAGAGCAATTGCTCTAAAGAAGTTGATGGACTAGCCATGTGGGTCCTCAGTAAGAACAGTTGATGCTATTAACCATTGACTCATCTCTCCAGCCTATTACAAAGCATTCTATACACAAGATGAACCAGCTTTCTGAATAAAAACAAAATGATTCACAAAAGAGACAAAAAGGGCACATGTCTTTTACGGTGCATGTACCACTCAGTGTGTTTATGAGAAAGGTAATCTGAAAAGCCGCAGACCCGATGCTCTAGACAAACATGAAGAAACTCCAGTGGGGTCTGTGCACGGTTATTACATCCACTCCCAGACTCGAACACTCTGGTGCCTACCCATCCTCTCAAGTGCATCACTGACATTTTGACCTCTACATTGTTTGTACTCTTATTCTACCTTCTACGGCACATATGTAATCTACATTATAAAAATGTATGTGTGCACACACACACTACACACACACACACACACACACACACACACACACACCATTTCTTGTGAGCACAGGGTTCAGATGTGTTACTTCTAGTTATGGAGAACTGCAAGATATATTGGAAATGATTAGATCAGGATTCATGGACCTGTTCTCTGAACTTTCAGGAATGGAAAGAAAGCCATCTGACACCTATAGAGGAGAAAGACCCCCCAATACAGCACAGCATCGAGTCCAGAATAAATGATGGGACCTGGACAGGCACTGAGCAACCTCAGTGTCCTAGAACACAGTCATCTTGCTCCCTGGGCCTTCTCTGGCTTTCACATCATTCTAGAATTTTCAGTGTGTTGACCTTCCCATGGCCAACTATTATGGGCTGCATCTATCCTTATCTGGAACCTGCTCAAAGCCTGTCATTCTCAGCAGGATGTATTTTGACATCTGCCCTCTCATGCCTCCTCCTGACTCTAGTTTCATGTTTTCTTCTTTTCTTGACCACTTAGAAGCTTTCTAGCATGCCTGCATTTTCTTCGTGACCCTTCCCCTCGCTACCAGACACAGACTCTTTCCCTGCATGCTTCTCATTCTTGAGACTGTCACTTCGTCTTCCCAAGGAGGGGATTCTGAAGGCTTAACCCCACTATTACTACAAGGCAGAGGCTTCTCATCACCTGATGGCTCCCTCTAAGTTGAATACCCTGAGATGGTCTGTATGTGTCCAATCACTGGAGTAGGGTCAGAAGACACAGAAATGTAGGGTCATGGGGCAGAGGTGTAAAGAGCATTCTGAGTACAACCCTTTATGTGGGGTCAATGGATACACCAGATTCCAAACTATGTGGAGTCAGTGGGTACACCAGATTCCAAGCTATGTGGGGTCAGTAGGTACACCAGATTCCAAGCTATGTGGGGTCAGTGGGTACACCAGATTCCAAGCTTTGTGGGGTCAGTAGGTACACCAGATTCCAAGCTTTGTGGGGTCAGTGGGTACACCAGATTCCAAGCTTTGTGGGGTCAGTGGGTACACCAGATTCCAAGCTTTGTGGGATCAGTAGGTACACCAGATTCCAAGCTTTGTGGGGTCAGTGGGTACACCAGATTCCAAGCTATGTGGGGTCAGTGGGTACACCAGATTCCAAGCTATGTGGGGTCAGTGGATACACCAGATTCCAAGCTATGTGGGGTCAGTAGGTACACCAGATTCCAAGCTATGTGGGGTCAGTGGGTACACCAGATTCCAAGCTTTGTGGGGTCAGTAGGTACACCAGATTCCAAGCTTTGTGGGGTCAGTGGGTACACCAGATTCCAAGCTTTGTGGGGTCAGTGGGTACACCAGATTCCAAGCTTTGTGGGATCAGTAGGTACACCAGATTCCAAGCTTTGTGGGGTCAGTGGGTACACCAGATTCCAAGCTATGTGGGGTCAGTGGGTACACCAGATTCCAAGCTATGTGGGGTCAGTGGGTACACCAGATTCCAAGCTATGTGGGGTCAGTAGGTACACCAGATTCCAAGCTATGTGGGGTCAGTGGGTACACCAGATTCCAAGCTATGTGGGGTCAGTAGGTACACCAGATTCCAAGCTTTGTGGGGTCAGTGGGTACACCAGATTCCAAGCTTTGTGGGGTCAGTAGGTACACCAGATTCCAAGCTTTGTGGGGTCAGTGGGTACACCAGATTCCAAGCTTTGTGGGATCAGTAGGTACACCAGATTCCAAGCTTTGTGGGGTCAGTGGGTACACCAGATTCCAAGCTATGTGGGGTCAGTGGGTACACCAGATTCCAAGCTATGTGGGGTCAGTGGGTACACCAGATTCCAAGCTATGTGGGGTCAGTGGGTACACCAGATTCCAAGCTTTGTGGGGTCAGTGGGTACACCAGATTCCAAGCTTTGTGGGGTCAGTGTGTACACCAGATTCCAAGCTATGTGGGGTCAGTAGGTACACCAGATTCCAAGCTATGTGGGGTCAGTGGGTACACCAGATTCCAAGCTATGTGGGGTCAGTGGGTACACCAGATTCCAAGCTATGTGGGGTCAGTGGGTACACCAGATTCCAAGCTTTGTGGGGTCAGTGGGTACACCAGATTCCAAGCTATGTGGGGTCAGTGGGTACACCAGATTCCAAGCTGTGGGGTCAGTGGGTACACCAGATTCCAAGCTATGTGGGGTCAGTGGGTACACCAGATTCCAAGCTATGTGGGGTCAGTGGGTACACCAGATTCCAAGCTTTGTGGGGTCAGTGGGTACACCAGATTCCAAGCTATGTGGGGTCAGTAGGTACACCAGATTCCAAGCTATGTGGGGTCAGTGGGTACATCAGATTCCAAGCTATGTGGGGTCAGTGGGTACACCAGATTCCAAGCTTTGTGGGGTCAGTGGGTACACCAGATTCCAAGCTATGTGGGGTCAGTAGGTACACCAGATTCCAAGCTATGTGGGGTCAGTGGGTACACCAGATTCCAAGCTATGTGGGGTCAGTGGGTACACCAGATTCCAAGCTTTGTGGGGTCAGTGGGTACACCAGATTCCAAGCTATGTGGGGTCAGTGGGTACACCAGATTCCAAGCTATGTGGGGTCAGTGGGTACACCAGATTCCAAGCTATGTGGGGTCAGTGGGTACACCAGATTCCAAGCTTTGTGGGGCAGTAGGTACACCAGATTCCAAGCTATGTGGGGTCAGTGGGTACACCAGATTCCAAGCTATGTGGGGTCAGTGGGTACACCAGATTCCAAGCTATGTGGGGTCAGTGGGTACACCAGATTCCAAGCTGCCTCCTATACTTCCTACATCTTCATGCCGCCTCCAATCCACACCTGTTGATGGTCTTCTTGGTCCAAGACCACATTTTGTAGGTTGCCACCCGCCTTACTAGACTGTTTTTCTCCTTAATGGAGAATCAAATACGAGGTAGGGAGAGCTAGTAACTTGCTTCTTGGATTAGAAAAGGTAGAAGAGAAAGACGTAGACCTTTAGAGTGATATGCAGCTTCATGTGCCCTCGGTGTCGAGGTGTTTTGGCTATTTGTATTTGGCAGCCTTGAAGAAAACATCTTTCCTATCTTGGTGGGTCTAAAATTCCGAATGTTAATCAATATCTATCATATCTCATCATTATCAACTTAAAACATCTATCTAGACCTAGGAACATCTTAACCCATAAACAACTATGCTTAATTGTAAAACTAAACTACCTGGTCTTCAACCCCAACAGAGACTTAAGAAGGAATAAAATCGATTACCTGAGTATGCCGGGAAGGCAGGTTAGCAGCTTTCCAAATGAGAAGATGGCACAGACAGTTTGCTACCTGAATAGTTACCCAGTCACCCAAAACTCTCTATAACATTGGAGCATCATCTTCAGCCATCTGGCCCAGTATATCTGATATACATATTTGTCAAGCAGGAACAATTAAAGACTTGCTTACTCTGTCCTACTCCTCACTTAAGGCCTTAATTCTTACTCACAAGGTTATTTTTAATTCACTGGTATAGACTTTTGTATATAGATGTAAATTAGTTTAATTTTAGATACAGTGGTATAGAATTCAAATGGAAGATTATTTTTCACACATATTATATATATTTCTACTCTAATATGTGGTATTATACCTATACAACTCAATTATAATACAAAGCTTACTTTTAATACTTTGAAAGTGCCATTGCAGGCTGTTTAGGATAAATAAAGTATACAAGTTACTTGTTAGTTGCTCACATCATGGTCATATCAATTACTAGTCTGTTTTTATCACAAGAATATACATCTTAGGTGCAACAGATAGATATGATTCTATAGAAAGATAAGGTAAAATGGACAAGGTCTACAAAAACCTCAGAGACATACAGACTATGACATTTAAAGATATTTTTATTATTTTAAAGATTCTCTGGCTTGTTTTCAATGGTAGACTTTTATTCAATGCAGGGACCAAACCTAGAGAACCGTGTCACCACTTTTAGGCTGGGTCTTCCCACATAAACATAATTAAGACAACCTTCCACTGATGACATACTCACAGCCTAGCCTGAGCCTGACAGTCCCCCATCGAGACTGCCTTCCTGAGCGAGCCAAGTTGACAAAACTGTCCATCACAGCAGCCATCTTCTCTGGCATCGAGTTCTGTTTGCTAAGCTCTTAACCAAGCAAGCGGGCCATGTGGCTGCCACAGATTGCTTTTAGAGAAATAACACTCTGATTCAGACCCCACTAGAACTCCTGTCCAGGATTTGGAAGCACACCAGGGCCGGGAGCCAGATGTACCCAACTTTTAGCTCATCATCGATCCAGGTGATACCGGAAGCTCTTATTTCTGCAGTGGTGCCAACCTAAGGATGCCACACATCTAAAGGGGATTAGAGATGGAAAAGCTATGAGGGGGAGAAAAATCTTAGGCTCATGCTAGTGGACTAAATAACAAGTCTGAGTTTTGCAGCCCTGGTGATGTCGGTCAGTGAAGGGTCCCTTCCCAGGACGTTTGGCTCGGGAGCTGCTGTTTCAGTCTTATGCTCTCTCATGCTTATGCTTCCCGGCACCAGCCGATGTGAATCTAGTTAGGCTGGAGCCTGCTTCCCAGACTTCGTGGCTCTTTATGTAATGATTGCGTTTTGGGATGTGCAAAGCAGAGAATCTGACTCGGGGTGGGGAGAGTCTCCCCTGCTAGGGCAGCATAGCTTCCTGCAAATACCCATGCCCACAATGATCTGCTCCCCAGACCACCCTCCAGCTGTTGGAGCAGATGGGCCATTTGGGAAGTGCCTGCTGCCCAAGCCTTAGGATCTGAGTCTGGCTCTCCAGCATGTACTTTTAAAAGGCCAAGCGTGGTTGTACACACCTATGAATCTAGCACTAGGGAGGCAGAGACAGGAGACTCCCTGGCTGGCTAGCTGGTATTGATCAGTGAGCTCCAGGTTCAGAGAGAGATCTTTTCTCAGATTAAAATGGAGAGCAGGAGGAGAAGATGCTCGACTTCTGTCCTCCTCATGTGCACATTCAACATGAACACACACACACACCCACAGACATGAGCACACACATGAACACGTACACGAACACACAAACACAAGCACACACATGTGAGCACACACATGTGAACACACACAGGTATGTACATGAATAAATACACAGGTACTCATATGAAGCACACACAAAGGCATATGTGAACACACACATAGGTGCTCACATGAACACAGGCATACTCACGAGCACACACATAAAAGAAAAAAGACTTTCTTTCCACTTCCTCAAATAAAAAACCAACTCTGGAACTTGGAGCTACACAGCACCCACTTCTCTATAGGTGGGATGAAGTTCACTCAGCGAGGAGTCTGGTTTTAACTGTAGGTGGAAACAAAGCAGATGAAATAACAGCTCTGAATCGGGAAGAGGAAGGTTGCTTTGCTGTTTCAGAGAACTTATTATGTGATAACTTCAAACAAACTTTTAATTGTCTTCACTTCTAAAGGGAACTGTAGAAAGCCAGCAGCAAGGTTGTTTTCTATTTGTCAGCAAGCTCTGGTTCGGTGTTAGAAGTGCAGATGATGCTGGTTAAACAGAGAGAGGCAGCCGAATTCTCATACATTCTAAATGAAGGTATGAATAAAAAAGTGTGAGTGAAATGAAGTGGATGCCCGGGGTGGGGGGATGGGGGGGTGGGGGGGGGGGGTGCTGAGGGGCAGAACAATAGCTCTAGTTGGGACTGAGGGTTAACTATTCTGAGGTAAAAAACAAACCAAACCAAACCAGGTAATGTTAAATAATATCATTAGGCACCCTTGGTTTGTTTCTTGACCTTGATGTTTATACTCTCAATATTTAATATGAAATATTTATTTTGGTATTTCTTTGTTGTGCATTCAGATAATGCCTTTGTAGTCCTCGGTTTGTTTTATTTTGCATTTTGATGCTGGAGATTGAGCCCAGGGCCCCACACAAGCTGTAAGCACTCTGCGTGAAGACCATGCTCCAGCCTCTGTTAGCCGATTTGTGATGGTGAACTGAGTGGAGCACTAGAGGGTAGGTGCTTATGCGAGAGAGTCAGAGTGTGAGGGGAGGAGGCAGCAAACAGGAAGCTGATTCCTTTATACAGTGTGCTGTGCAGCAGACGAAAACCAAGGCAGTGGGAAACCTGGGCCAGGGCTGGAGCTATGGTTGGTGAAGGAGGAGGGATCTTCACAAGACTGAACCAGTTAACTGCTCAGGAGAGGATCACGGGTAAATATACCAAAGGGAACAGCAGAGGGTTCTCCTGGGTGAGTGTATAACACCTAAGGTGACACGGTGAATAGTTAGGGACACATGTGTGACAGTTGGATTTAGAGACCAGAGTTGGCAAGAAAGCTTTGGGTACTATCTCTCTCTCCTTGTCTCTGTCTCTGTCTGTCTGTCTGTCTGTCTGTCTCTCTCTCTGTGTGTGTGTGCTGTGCATAGTGCATGCTAGAGCGGGTCACAGGGCTGAGTAAGGCGATCACACTTGGTGGGTAGTCAAGGCAGGGTAGTGGAAAAGAGTAATACAATCATTCAGGGTGCACACAGAGAAAGGAAGCTGACGAGAACACTAACACACTAATAGGTAGTTGCTGAGCGGGTATCAGCACCAGGAGACTGTAAGAACAAACAGCATGCCACTGAACACTCCCGACTTCGCTACGGGATTTGGATGTTCTACAACACAATGGTATGAAAGCTGTTGTGATGCTCATTTTACAGACAAGGAAAGCAGAGGCTTAGGAAGAGTACCCTATCCTTGATGGAGAAAGGATGCCATTTTCTGTAGTGAGTTTGCTACTAATAATGCCATGTTCCATTGAATAACCTCCCACCTTTGTACATGCATGCAACTGCAATTAAACTCAGTGGGTCACATCCAGTAAGATGATATTAAAATAGGGGGTACATTTGTTGGGAATAAAAAGGGTTTTAGCAGGAGAGGGAGGAGATGAGAGAAGGTAATGGGACCGAAAATGACTAAAATTTATTATGTATATACACTCATGATTTATTTTATGTGTATGAGTGTTGTGCCTGCAGTGGTCAGAAGAGGGTGTCATATCCTCTGGGACTGGAGTTACAGATGGTTGTGAGCCACCATGTGCATGCTAGGAATAGAACCTGTGTCTTGTGGAAGAGAAGCCAGTGCTCTTAACTTCTGATACATCTCATGAGCCCCAGAATAATATATGTACATATATATGCATGCATAAACGTGTTTTAATATGTTATACATATTTTATATTTAAAAACTATGTAGTTTAAGTAACTTAGCAATAGTCACTCTGTCTACTGAGCCGTTGATCTCACCTGATGCTGGTTTGCTCGCCTGGCATCTTGGAAACGGAATG
Organism: Acomys russatus; assembly: GCF_903995435.1. Lineage (NCBI taxonomy): Eukaryota > Metazoa > Chordata > Mammalia > Rodentia > Muridae > Acomys > Acomys russatus. The sequence goes on along the minus strand of NC_067164.1, from coordinate 1,915,503 downwards.
AGGAGTGAGAGACCACACGGTGAAGGCAGTGGTGAGGACAGCTGGCCTGTCCAGTTCTGTGTCTAATATCTACATGGCTACAGCACCCAGTTAAATGAATGGAAGCATAAGGACCCCTAACACAAAAAGACCCCAAGAAAAGTCTCAGTTTGGAAAGAAGCTTGAAGACAGTTGAATTCCAGAATATTTAAGGACAAAAGAGACAGAGGGCAGGCGGGAGGCTGAGCGCATTCGAGCCTCTGACAATTGAAAACTCGAGACGCAATGCTTCCAGATTCCATTAGTGGAATACATCACAGCTGAGTTTTCCAATGTCTGTGAACATACAGCTCTTCTTCATTTGTCCCCTAATTCCAAAGGCCACAGCCCATAGCCCACAGCCCACACTCAACATCAAAATGGTGGAATGTGCTCAGCAGCTGCTCTGCTATGTGCCTTGTAGTGTTTACTTTTCTGTTCCTGTGTTGATATACCACGACCGAAGCAAGAAGGAAGAAGGGTTTGTTTGTTTGTTGGTTGGTTGGTTTGGCTTTCAGTTCCAGAGGGAAAGTCCTAGCAGCTGGGGAGGCATTGCAGCCAGAGGCTGGAGCAGGAAGCTGAGAGTCTTCAATCCTGAAGGGGAAGCAGAAAGGGAGCAGGAAGTAGAGGAAGGCTATACACTCTCAAAGTCCACCCCAGGGACGTACATCTTCCTCCAGCAAAGTGGCAGCACTCTGGGGATCAAGTCTCCAAATTCATGGGTCTACGGGGACTATATACGTTACACACACACACACACACACACACACACACACACACACACACACACACACACATGCACTTTTTTTAGCCTCTCTCACAAATGAAGTCCACGTGGCTGCGAGGTTCAGGTTTTAGCTCTGCACCCTCAGCGTGCAGGATGTGTGCACTAGGGTCTCCAGCAAACCCAGGCATGCCCACAGGTTCCTCGGGAGTTTCCCTAGAGTTATGATGCTTGGCGTGTTTCGGGGAGAATTTGTCACTAGCCATCATCATCAGCATGCCCCTGAAGAATGCATCTTGTTCTCAGTTCTTTCATGAATCGTGGCCTTGACCCAATTCACAGAGTACTTTATCTTAAAGTTCTCAGTGATGCCCAATTTAAAAGTGCTATTATGAAACAAGCTTTGCATGCAAGAGTGCTCAAAACATATATGTAAAATGTTCAAGAATAATACATGGCACATAGTTATCTACAACCTAGGCCAGGAAATAATCCCTCCCTAAAGCCCAGAGGCTTCACTGTGGTCCCTTCCTTCACTCTGGATATGACCACTGTCCCAACTCCTGTGTTAATGAAACCTTTGATTTAAAAATTCTATCTATCTATCTATCTATCTATCTATTTATCTATCTATCTATCTCTCTATCTCCTTATCCTGTTTGAATGGACCTCTGAACAGTCAATAATCCCATTTGACTGGATTCTCTGACTGAGATTGGATGCTTTTCTTCCCTGCTTCTCTGAGCCACCATTACGCCCAGAGGGTCACACCCCTCCTTGCACATGGCCTCTCGAGCTGCCAGTCAGTTGAAGAGCTAATTTTCCATGGAAGGTGGTGTTTTTCTAAGGGCCATAGAGAGGTAAGGTGTGCTCGCGCTTGTGTGTGTGTGTGTGTTTTGAGAAACCAGTTAATGGTAGGTATTGGATATTTCACGTTATTTGTTTCTAAGAGGAAAGTGTTATTATTCTGAGTCTTTTATAAGTGGTAGAACCCCCTAAATTTGAGAGGTGAGGGAAACACAAAGATGGACGAAAGCCGTGGGGAAGTAGGGTAGTGAGTGTGCAAGCTGCTGGTTGTACCCAGCCATCTTACTTCTTGTTCCCTCCCTCTGCGCCTCTGTCTAATGAGTTATTTTCAGAACCCAAAGCCTCCCTCCACCCCTGTCCTTGAATGCTATCTAAGCTGAGATTATTTCTGCTTCTTCCATCTTCCTCCCACTCCATCTAGCTCGCCTTCCAGGCCTCTGTGGGAGGACCACCTCGATGGCAGCGGGAGCACAGCTGCAGGCTGCTCAGGCTGAGTGGGCAGATGTGGTTGATCTGGCCTCTTCCTGCTCCTAGGCCAAGGCCCACTGGTCTTGTTTGTGGTCTGCAATCACTCCTGTTTCCAAGAGCAACACGGTGTAGAAGTGCAGGACCACACACTGCCAAGAGCCAGTTGGTTGGTAAGCGGGTTCTTTCAGTGACCAGAGCCCCTGTGGTTGCCTGTGTAAGGGTTTCCTCCTGTTAGCTAAACTGAGTTGCTCAATTTACAGCTGCCTTTGTATATACTTAACTTTGGCCTAAAGGTGTCTCCTTAAGTAGTAAGCTGCAACTTTGATGTTGAAACAGACTGAGACCTGCTCTCCCGGAAAAAGCGGCTACCCTCTCAATCAATCACAAATGTGACACCACTTCATTACCTGGGAGCCTAAGGTAGGTCATTTTAACTCAGAGCCCATATTCTTTTAGTTAAAATCCGTCCTGGCACCTTACCCAGAGACCCACCCTGATCTTCTCCTTGAAGCCAGTTTGCTCTCAGCACCAGAATCGCAGCATGTTCCTTTGCTATGGCTGCTGGGACGAGTTAACACCAATTTAGCGCTTTTAACAACACGTTTGTCCTCTTGCTCTCCTGGAATCCAGAAGCCCCAAATCAAGATGCTTACAGGCCTGAGTCCTTCCTGGAGGCTCCTGGGAAGGCCCTGTTTCCTTGTGTTACCAGGTTCTAGAAGCAGTAGGCATTCCTTGGCCCATGGTCTGTGGTCCGTGGTCCGTCCTTCACATCATGCCGGCCTCTTATTTTGTTACTACAGACATCTCATTGATGCCGTGTTTCCATCTGGTATGGCCTTTGCGATTTCAATGGGTTTGACTGCGTTGCCCAGGTCAATCTCTCCATCCAGGGACCTTCTGCCATATTTATAGATCCTAGGAATTAGAACACCAGCATCATTGGTGTTGGCTGTGCCTTAGGTCAGCTGTGTTCAAATCCTCCTGGTCCCCAATGGAAAGAAACAGATCCGACCAAGATCATTTTAAATATCTCAGCCTTGAAGCCTTTCTTCAGTGTCTTCCTGTTCACCTTGAATTAAGAACTTCAGCCAGGATGTGTAGGAGAAAAAGGTAATTTCAACTCAAAATAATGCATTTTTGAGTCACAGCACAATACATGTGGTAACACATTTACCAACTCTGATTTTTTTTCCAAGTTATTTTATGGATCTGATCTAAGGTTAAGGGCAGCAGAGAGTCAAAAGTCCAGCACATTGCAAATGAGAAGGAAGCTGTAGCTCCTTTCCAGTGAGTAAAGGGTTAACCTCCTCTCAGAAGCCCAGTGAAGTCCTGAGGTGGGGGGTGTGGGGGAGCTGGTATTTTTCCCTGTTCCACTGCCTGGAGGAAGGAGTTGGGCTGTGATTATGGCCTTTCTTCCTTCCTTTCTGTATCTGTGAATAGACAAAAATGACTGTTCTTAAGTGGCATTCTGTGTGCCTGGCGCTCCTGAGAGAGTATCGGAAGGAAACTAGGGAAGTAGGATCAAAAGAGATGAAATGCCCTGAAGACACACAAGAGAGATGTAGAGGCATGCAATGTCACCTTACTGGAAGGTGACCTCTCAAGCAACAGCCTTTCTCTTTTCTTTTTCTTTTTTAAAAAGTATAGTTGATGGAAATCTTTCTAAAACTTTATAACATAGTTACCAAGCCTTTTAAAAACTTAAACATTCAAATTATTTTTAAAAATTTTAATTTCTCTCTCTCCCCTTCCTGCCTCCCCTTCTCTTTCCTGGGTGTATGTGGGCACATGTGTGCCACTGTGAAAGTATGGGGGTCAGCAGACAACTTGCAGGAGTCAGTTCTGTCAGTTCAGTACGTGGGTCCGGGGACTGAACTCAGGTCACCAGGCTTAATGGTGAGTCTGTACCCACTGAGGCATCTTGCCAGTCCTCAAGATTTTACAATAGAGAATGCAGACCACAAGGTTGTGTTGGGGAGGACTGATAGGCATCACCTGACTTGACCCACTTTACAAGCGTGGAAAGCTGGGAAAGCTGCCATTTGGGGTAGAACCAAGCCTTTGAACAAATAGTTGGATACATCTTCCTGCTCTATCATGTCTTTTTAATCCTATTTTTTTTAATCTAATATTATTTTAAAGTAAATTATGACTACGGAAAGGCATCATTTTTCCTGGAGGCAATCTATTTTTAGATCAGCAAGAGGGCAGGACAGACTCAAGTGCTGCCTTCTGTGCAAATTTGTTTCTGCTTTCTTGAATGTTGCTTCTAGGGAAACCCAGATTTAACCTAAATGCTCACAACATCTCCCCCCTCTCCTCCTCAGGCTGTGTCAGTGGCTGCTCTCCGGCTTCTGTGATCTGAGGTGACCACTGTTCATGTTTCCTCTCCCAACAAACACGAGGCCCAGGGTGGGAGGTGATTTGCTGTGGTGGCTTTGCCAGTACCAGAGGAGGATTCCTGTTCAGGGGCACCAAGAATTCCTTTTAATCTGTCCTTTGCAGATGTACAATTTAGCCTGGCTCCTCCCGGTCTGAGAAGGTCTGAGAAGATAAATGTACCCCCGAGGTTACTGGTCCTCACCTGATAGTGGTTTCCAGAAGGGCTTAAGGCTGGATGCTGTGATGGCTGTTGGGTTGTTAATGTCGAACAGCAAATGGGGAGGGGAAAAAACCCACAAAATTCCAGAACATGTATAACGGAATGCTAGTTTCTACTTCTCTGTGAGGGAATACATGGATGTTATTTGAAAGATAACTTTAGAAGCCCAAATAATGTGATGTTAAAGCAGTTTTTAAGACTTCATGACTCACTACTGCACCAACGCTATTACGTTCTTTTTATAATGTCAACTTCTATTTATTCTTTGAAAATTTCAGGCACATTTACATTGTATCTTGATTGTTGGTATCCACCCTCACTCTTCCTTCCCGTTTCCTTCAGGGTGTCCCATCTCATCCCACTCCCAACTCCATGGGCTTCTTTCTAATTTATTTATTTATTTTATCTTTAATCCGCTGAATCCACTTAGTGCTGTCCATGTGGTCACTCACAGGCATGAGTAGGTCATTCACTGTGGCGTGGAGAACCTGTCCCTCGGCTCCATTCTTTTCTTTTTTCTCTTTCTTTTTTCAGTTTATTTTGAGGGGTGTTGAGACAAGGTATCCCTGGCAGTCCTGGAGCTCACTCTGTACACCAGGCTGGCTTCAAACTCAGAGATCTGCCTGTCTCTGCCTCCCTAGTGCTGGGACTAAAGGCGTGCGCCACCAGTGGTTCATTGGCTGTATCAGCTGCTAATAGCTCCTCAGGTAGGGGTGGGGTCTTGGGAATGCCTCCCCCACTTCATGCTGGAACTTTTAACTGGCTTGATCAAGTGCAGGTCTTCAACCATGATGGCTGTAAGTAAGTTCGTGTGTCCCCAGCCATGTCACGATCAGAGGACAGCATTCCGTAGCACCCCTCCCCATCTTCTACCTCTTACATTCTTTCTATGTGCGTCTGGAGTTCCCTGGGGCATGTGGGGAGAGGCAGATGTTCCCTCTGTGGCTGAGCACTCTGTCATCACTTATTCTCAGCACTTTGAATAACAATGTACCTCTGACCATGACCCATTACAACAAGAAGCTTTTCTATAGAAGTTGGGTCTATGACTCACACCTATGGGTACAAATATAAATATTTGGAGGGCACTTTGATGACAGGACCATTTAGAAAAACAGTAGTCAATAGGTTCTTTCTAGGGCCCAAGAGTTCTCTAGTCATGGATGTTGACCAAGGCGTGAAATCACTCCTTGAAGCATGCCTTAAAACCAGTCGGGACAACAGTTGGCCAACAATCATCTTGCCACTATTGTACCAGTTGGCATCCTACCTGGCAGGTCGATATCTACCATATGGCTACAGTGCTGGGTAAGACAACACAATACTACAATGTCTCTAATGAAAAACGTCTTTTTCCCCCTTCAGCAGCCTTCATGACACCTTCTGGCATGATGAAAGCAGCCAGCAGTGAGGTCATTTCGAGACTGACATCTCTGTGCCCTGTAACTACATTGTGTGTTGTGTTCAGCAGTCAGAGTTCTCACCATATAGTCATATTGGAAAGCCAAGAATAGTGGCATTAACCTGCATTGTTCTGGGTGCCTCTGGGAACTCCGTGGCCAAAGTCTTGTCAATGCTATTAATTTCTAGTTTTAAAATACTTGTGGCTTCAACCATAGTCTAGAAAAGGAGAAAAAAAAAAACCAAAAAATCATTACTATCATATGGTCACTTCCTTCAAATTTATTTATTTACCCAATTTTTTACTGAGGCACTAAATTAAAATGCACATTGGTATAAAATTATACAGTTATAGGATTCAATGCATTTACACACCCATATACATACATGCATGCATGCCTGCACGCATACACAAGTGTGCATACATGGGGACAGAGGTGTGTAATTACCATCTGCTTTAATATACAAGCATCTATAGCGTCTCACAAAATTCCATCTTGTCCTGTCCTGCCCATAACTAGCCCTGGCGGAACTAACCACTGTTAGGGTGTTTTTCTCATTAGATTTCTCTCCTCACAGACCTCATGTTAATGGAATAGCACAGCATATTTCTTTTGTGTCTGCCTTCTTTTGTTCCAAGACAGCTTTAAGATTCATTCATCTTTATGCTTACATGTATAGACTTGCCTTTAAAAATTGTTCATATTAATCCATCAGAAGAATACATCAGAACCAACCCTACAGTTGATGGGCATATGGTTGGATTTAGTAATGAGTTATAACTAAGAAAGCATTAGTTTATGTTTTAGAGTTGCCACAAGTACTTTCCTCTTTTTAGTCTGCACTAGGGAGTACAGGTGTTGGGCCGCTGGACAGGTGTATATTTCTCTCTCGTGTTTATTGACAGATAGTATTTGCTTCATAGATGGACTCCCAGAAACAATGAAGAAGAGCTATTTGTGTCCTATCAGAGTTTAGTGTATCTGTCTTTTTAATTTTATCCCTTCTGGTGAGTGTATTGCTACAACTTATGGTTCACATTTGTGTTTTCCTGGGGGGTAGGGATATTAACCAATGTTCTATGTGATCATGGCAGTTTCATACTTTTTATGTGAAGTGCACTTCTTTTGTCCTTTCTAGTTTGGGGTTGGTCATCTATTTCTTTTGGGGTTGTCAATCAAGAAAGATGAACATGGGCTGGAGAGATGGCTCAGAGGTTAAGAGCACTGTCTGATCTTCCCAAGATCCTGAGCTCAATTCCCAGCAACTACATCATGGCTCACAACCATCTACAATGAGATCTGGTGCATTCTTCTGGTGTGCAGGCACACATGAGGGCAGAATGCTGCACAAATAATAAAAAAATAAGAAAGATGAACATGAAGGGTTGATAAAATTAAAACTGTTCTCTCCCCAACAGACATCACAGAGGACTTCCAATAAAAAGTCATGTGATGATATATTTTAGCAATTTTCTTTCTTCCTTAAGCCTCCAAGTAACTCTGAATGGTTTCTATATTCTTTATATGTCCGCTTTTTTTTTTACTATGTATTATAAATATTTCCCTTATTCTGTGCCTTCTATTTATCATAATAATGAAGAATAAGAGATCTTAATTTTCTTGAGTCCCAATTTATTAAAAAAGGTGGCTTTCTATATACTTCTGAGAAAACTATTTGCTGCCCACAGGCCAACAAAATATTTTTCTAAGATTTATTTGTTTATTTATATGGCATCAACTTCAGGGCCTGTCCTGGGTTGTGCACACTACCACTGAGCTGGCCTCCCCACCAGCCTCTCTTTGTAATAGATGCATGTGAGTAATAAAAAGTTTATAATTTTACCTTTTTATATCTACCTGTAATACATCTCCAACAAACTTTTGAGTGTGATATGAAGTCACGTGTTTATGCAACTTCACCGACACTCTTTACTGAAGAGTCTGTCCTTTCTCACTATAATGCTACCTTAGTCATAGATCAAGTGATTGCCCATGTCTTGGGTACACTCTTCAACACAGAAACATCACTGTCAACATAAACATTAAAGACATCCCAATGACTGCGGCACTGGGTTGAGCATCAGGGGCCCTGGCTTCCAAAGCAGGTCCTAGCTGGGGAGACCGGGGAGAGAAAGGAGAAAGGAGATTAGAGATCTATTGGTCTGTGTGCCAGAGACCAACACTGCTTCTTGATATGTGTGCCCTGACCTGTAAAGCTAGTATATGACTTATATTCTTCCTTTAGTTAGTTTGGTCAAATCCATTCATGGCTGTCCCACCGCAGTGAGTTGGCACTCAGATCTCGGGGATCTGACGAGAGGGGCATGCTGGGAAGAAATGAAGGACTAGATGAGGAGATGACAGGGGTGACATAGAGATGACATAGAGAATTCTCTGCTCCCACCAGGATGCTCACAACTGCCTGAGTTTAGGGATCCTGCCTCTTCTTCTGGCCTCTGTGGGACCAGGAGCACCAATGGTCTCAGACCTTGATAGCCCTCCACAGTTCTCTTCCTTCTTTTGAATGCCTCAGGCCCTGGTCACGTCTGCTTGCTTGTAGCCAATATATCTTTCTTAATACTTTGCTAGGAGGAAGACACTGGTTGGGAAAGGAATAAAAATATCTCATGTGCTAGAAAAAAAGTATCTTTTACTGTAAAGAAATACACTTGGCCTCTAGTTTATATACATCAGCAAGGTTCACTGGCGAAAAACAGTATTCTTTTTAAAAAATGTTTGTTTTCAATTATGCGTATGTGTCTGTATGTGAGTATATGCATGTAGGGACAGGGGCCAATGGAAACCAGAAACGGGTCCTCCACAGGAGCATTTTAACTGCTGAGCACTTTATCAAGGCCCCAAAGTCAATATTCTTATGTTAACCAACTCTGGTGTCATAGTAAAGCGAAGCTGGAGACCCTCGCTGGCATTCTGTAAACCAGCTTTATGGTTGCCCCCAACTCATCTCCTGTTATCATGAAGGAACGTAAAACTATCTCAGCACTGTCAGAATAGTACCCTGTGGGTTATAATTTAAGCCATTTACAAGAAGTTTGTAGCAAGTTCTTTGGAAATACTTCTGCATTGGAAGACATTAGTATTTTCAGAATTTTTCTGTGATTTTTGATAGAGCACATGGGAAAATAAATAGAACATAAGAAATAAAGTACTATACTGGGTTTGCTAGGCAGCCACAATAAAATACCACAGATTGACTAGTGCATACAACAGAAATGTATACTCTTGTCTTTTGTTTTTTGTTTTGTAGATTTGGTGTGAGGGCCCCTCCCTAGTTCCTAGGTGCCACCTGTCTTCTTTCTATCTCCTTACATGGTAGGAGGAGAAACAAGGGACTCTGGAGTCCTCTCTATGTCAACCACAGTTCTGTTCGGGTTCTCTGCTTATGTACTCCATCATTTTTTTAAATTCCAGCTCCTATGGCTTTCACCCACAAGGGTTAAGATTTCAGCACTGACCATGGGGACGAGTATGATTCTGGGTACTGGCAAGTCACACAGTGGGTTTACACTTTCCAAGAAAGAATATTAGAGGCTTCAACTGGTGGATTAGAGTGAGGGACTCAGAGCTCAGGTAGTAATGGTCTGATGTGTACAAAGGGGACCTGGGTTTGGTCTCTGGTACCTGTGGCGCGGAGCTAGACTGAGAGGTTCAGATGGGAGCTGCTTGCCACACCTTCCATTTTCATCTAGGTAGGCATACATTACGCACCGAGCAGACCAGTTGGTATATGGCGATGTGGAATTTCATACTCGGTATAGCTGGCACTTTCCTTTATTAACTGTCGAGCTCATTTTCAGCTGCAGAAGAAATCATCATCTTAATTTTGCACTTGAGAAAGAGCGGCAGGACGCTGCCACGTGCAGAAAACCGGAGCAGCTACAGAGAGGGACACTCACGTGCATGTGTGCTTGCGGGGCGCTGAGGCAACGAAAATCCTTTGACGATTCTGTGTTCTTGCTCCCAGAGAACCTTCCGCAACCATCTTCTGTAGTTAAATTTGACTCTATTGCCTCTTATGTGCTGCGAGAATGTGAGGAATGAGAAATTCACAAGCCCTTTGTGTTCAAATAGGCTGCAATTAAAAAGTCCCAGCAGCATTGTATGTGTAGACACAGGAAAGCTGGGGAGGAACAGAGGATGTCAGGAGGGAAGCTGTCAGTTTAACCTGCCTGCTGATAGGAGGCAGCAGCAAACCCGCAAGGGTGGGGGACCACATTATATGGAATTCAGCCTACGAGAAAAGACAAGAGGCATCAGACTCAAAGATGGCCGAATTAAGACATGCTACTTTCTTAATTTTAGCAAAGAAGTTCCTGGCAATGGCAAGCTTTTAGTGAACGAAAGTAGGTGATCAGAAAACCGCCAGCATCGGAACAAAGAAATACAAGGGCCCTAGCACATATTTTAAAGCTCTGAACTGAAAATCAAAACAAAAACCCACCACCATCACCAACCACCACCACCACCAAACAACAACAAAAAAACAAAGACCTTCTACCAAGGACACATCTCTTTTTCGTGCTTCCACAATCGTTTTTGATTTTTTTTGTCTGGGTGGTCAGACCCGTGATGACTGTGTCTCTACCACATGGTATTTTTATTACACGTCACTGAGGTTCTGTTCTGTTTCATAACCAAATTCTGGAAAAAAAAAACCAAAAGTACACACGGACACCCGCCGCGATGAACCTTTATTTCGTACGCTTTGATTCTCCAGCAGTTTTAGCTGTCTTGATTGGGGTCTAATGGTTACTGCAGCCAGCTTCAATGGACTAAGAAAATTCAGCAGTGCAAATTGTTTCACGAACAAAAGCAGTTTCCATTCTAGTATCACCTCTATAGGCAGCCTGCATAGGGTTACTTGGACTTACAGTGTTGATACCCTGTTCCAAGTCTTGTATGTTACAAAAAACACACACTCTCAAGACTAAGGACACCTCAAAAAAAAAAAAAAAAAAAAAAAAAGCTGTAGGAACATGTGAACTGGTGGCTTGTTCTAAAGCCAGTATATAAACAAAAGGCAACTTAGACAGCCTCAACCGTGGGTCTGCAAGGGACTAAGTGTGCCCTACTGGGTCTCCCTCACGAAATCTAAAGTCTGAACAGAATACAGACAGCTACTGTCTGAGGACTGAGCATTGATAGAAGGTTAGGAGGGGGAAATAAAACTGGTAAAGAATAACGGACACGACGGGCAGGCTGCTCTTCCTTCTGATGGCCCGTCCAGCCCAGCACTGGATCCTGCAGTTATGAGTGGGCAGTTCCCAAGACAAACCATCCGTCACCTTGTAGAGGAGGAAATAAGAAGGAAGTGGGCTTGCTAGGACAAGGCGTTGGTAGACACGCCTTCTTCTGTGGTGTTCTGTTTCCACTCTACCTGTCTGCTCTGTGGTAAGGAATTTATCTTCCTCAGTAGCAGCAGACACTGGGGGTGGTGGTTACTTTCTACACAGGGAGTCTTCTTCTATGACTCACGACCCTGTGGCTTCTTGTGGCTTTGTCCCGCGGACAGTGCAGCCTCTGGGGAGCGATGGTATGAGGAGAATTGAGAATTGGAAAAGATGGGTGGGGTGGAGTAGAAACCACAGAGAGAAGGAATTAGGCAGACACACTCTAACTGTGCATCGAACTCTGATCTTACAGAGCTAAGCACAAGCAGCAAAGCAAAGTGCTTGGAGAACTGAGCTACAGTGTGGCCATGCCATATTCCAGGCCTGGGCAGGCTCGTGTGGGTCAAAACCCCAGAGGGTAGAAAGGCTTTGAAAATAGACAACCGGTAACTTCAGTGTGCAAAATGCGCATCGGGACTCACTCTTTGAACCTCATGGATCTAATGCATGCTAAGACAAAAAGCAGCTTTCTGTAAAATTATATTTATTAAGAAGCTTTAGGCACTATAGCGGGCAGATATTGAGCTATTCTAACCCCATCTGTTAATGGCCTACTTCCAAGCCACATAGCCGTTACCTGCATCTTAGTTTCACCCTGGCTGTCTACTCTATTCATGTCCTTGTTCCTCATGGTGACCCTCTCTTTCTTTCTTCCTCCCTCCCTCCCTCTTTCCCTCCTCCCTTCCTCTGTCTCTCCCTCCCTCCCTCCCCCCCCCTCTGCGTGTGCTCTACTGGGACCCCTCACTCGGATCAGAAGTCCCGCCTTCTGCCTGCCCGCTATAGGCTGTTCAGCTCTTATTAACAACCAGAGATGATGAAGAACAATGTTTACAAAACATTAGAACAGGAGATGCTTCAATAATAATGACAATGGCCATATCTGGACTGCAGCCAGATCTCTGGGTACAGAAATCAGCATTTGACTGCGCAGTGCACAAAACATCTTCCAAATCTCCCCTTTAGCCCAATCAAAGGCTGTTCTCTTACATTAATAAACATATAATATACAATTAAAAACTATCAGTAAGAATTAATTCACAGTGCCCAGTCCATATGTATTTAGCAACCTGGGAGAAATGACTCATCATGATTCCCGGGATAGAGTTAGTTGGAACAAATATTTTTATCATAACTTACATTATAACCATAATCATCTACTTAGACCTTAAAACATTTTCTTAAATCTTAAAACAGCTAAGCTTAGCTGTGGACTGCAACTATCTAGTCTTCAGCAGCATCAGAGAGCCGAGAAGGATAAATATCACCTGAGTAGACAGGAATGTAGAGCAAGCAGCTTCCAAAACTATGGAAATGACAGAGACAGTGGCTGCCTGGACAGTCACCCAAAGTTTCTCTGCGATGTAGGGGCATCCCCGTCAGCCTTCTGGCCCAGTATATGACAAACTTTTTGTGAAGCAGAAATTATGAAATACTTGCCTCCTTGTCCTTGCAAAGTTCGTCAGTCAACTTCTGTGTCCACATGTCCAGTCTGGACAGCATACTGTCAGCAGCTGTAGCAAGAACAGTTTCTTGCTCACTGCCTGTCTTGCCACATAAGAATCAAACTGCACATGGAGGTTCTTCGATGCCAGGAGCCAACATGTCTCATGTTAAGAAAGTCTTTATTATAAAAGCATCTTTAAATGCCTTATTTTTGAAGACTATCTATCTACAGTGTAACTAAATATGCAAATGTTGCTTGTTTCTAGCTACTTACTACCTGATTAACTTGGAAAACATCTACAGGAGGCTAAATGAAGCTTCTTTCTGTAATTAGCAACTAGTACCTAACAAGACCCTGCGTTTGACTGACTATTAATATGCATTTCTTTCCTTTTTTTTTTTTTTTTTTTTTTTGGTTTTTTTTTTCGAGGCAAGGTTTCTCTGTGTAGCTTTGGCTGTCCTAGACTTGTTGTAGACCAGACTGGCCTCAACTCACAGTGATCTGCCTGCCCTGCCTCCCGAGTGCTGGGATTAAAGGCTTGTACCACCACTGCCCGGCTAATATGCATTTCTTAATTATCTTTACATCTTTTTATAGCAGCTTTCAAAGACTAAACTTCAGATTATGTTTTAGATGAGTTGCTAGGTATAATACCTTAAATTAGAGTTGAAGCATACATACAGTATGTTGAACAAAATATCCTTAAATTTGTATCAATTACAAAGAGCTGTACCAATGTCAAATTTTTGGCTTGTTGAATGATCTTTAGTTTAAAAGAGATTCAGTAATACAAGCTTTTAGCCTACTATTCCTATACCTCTGCCTCCTTTTTCCTTTTCATCCCTTCTCTCCACTTTTCCCCTAAAACAAGACCGGAGGAGAAGAGGATAGAGGAAAGAAAAGGAAAGAGAAAAAGAGATCCTTGAATCTAACCTCTTATCCTGTTGTTTCCTTCCTGACCCTGATGATTAACACCCTGTGACTGCCCTCCAACATCCACCACCCACTGAATGATCAAAACCCCCCCATCCCACTTTTCAAAATGGGGATTTATTCTCTTAAAATTGCTTCCTGCTGGTTGTGGGGGGGGGGTGGATACTTTCCCGATCTCTGGGTACAGAAGTCAGCATTTGAATACACAGTGAACGAAACATCCTCCAACAGTTTCCAGAGGACTTAAACAGGAGCAGAGACTCAAAGTATTCTCAGTGGTCACCTGCCATCACTTTCCATGTGCAGAACCAGAAACATCTTAATAAGTCTCATGAGAAATAACCAATAGATTCTATGTTAGGTTCCCTAGGGAAACAGAACTGATAGAATGAACACAGATTAAAAGAGAACTCACTAGATTGGCTTACGTGGTACGTCAGACTACCCCAACACTGGCCTCACATCTGAGAGACTCAGAACCTGCTACTAGCTCAGTCCACCAGGATGCACCCTTCAGCAGTCCCAATCTGGTGTGGAAGGCCCGGAATATTCCTCAGCCCATTGGAAGCCAGGAGAAGCTGGGCTCAGATATCACCGAAGGCATCAGCAATGGTGGCAACAAAGTGGAAAACTTACCAGTGAGAGTGAAGGGTCTCTTGTGTAAAATGCGAAACCTCAGTGTCAAGAACACCGGGTAGTATCCCAGCAGACGGTAAGGAGGGGACAAGGGAGTGCTATAGCAGTATCGTGTCAACATCGTAGGACACTGGACCAGCTCTTTCTAAGACAAAAATGGCCAAAAAAATTACACAAGAGAAAATAGCTTGCTGATTAATTTTTATATCTATCGAAGAAGAATCCGTAGCTCAAAACCATCTGCAAAGAGTGGTTCATTCTCAGACAGCTTCAGTGGGGGATTATATCAAATATTTAAGGATGATGTGTTGTCAGTTTTACATGTTCTGTACCCATTCTCTGAGGTCAGTATAACTTGACTGCAAACCTGGAGAAGTACAGAAGAAGGGAGGGGGTGGGGAGAGAGATTTTCCAATCTAGAAAATCTTCATCAGTTTTATAAGTCTTACACAAACATCTACCGTATGGTCCAAGAATGAGAATAAAATTTTTTATGTTCACATAAAATCTGTAAATGCTCACAGTAGCATTATTTATAATCACTTAGAAACAACCCCCAAGAGTCTGTCACTGGCAAAGGGTAAACACAGGTGTCAATATAGAGTTCCCGAGGAATGAACCTGTAGTGCTTTAGACGTGTTGGGCAAATCTCAGGCAGACATTCCAAATGAGAGAAACGAAGCTCCAAACATTACGCGCACATTGCTCTAGTCTAGCCCTTCTGTTGCTGCGACAAAATATTCTGGCTAAAAAGCAGCCTGAGGAGGGAAAAGGCTTATTTGGCTTTTACTTTGAGGTCACAACCCCTGGCTGAGAAGTCAGGAAGAGCACAAACCATAGAGGAACAGTGTGTTACTGGCCGCGTCACCGGCTCTTCTCAGCTAGCTTTCTTATTCAGCACAGGTCTCCTCCCGCCTAAGGATGGTGCCACCCATGGCTACCGGTCCGTCTGATTTGGAAGATTCAATTGATGATGCTGGCTGTGGCAAGTTGAAGTTGAGAGTGAGCTATGATGTTTATTTTTCACGGCGTTCAAGAAGAGCCAAACTAGAGGATGCGTGCTGGAGGTTAGAAGTAAGAGATAGAACATGTTCCACTAGGAGCAGGTGTCTGCAGTCTCTCGGGATAAAAAGACTAAATGGCAACTGGACTGAGAAGTATTGTATTAATCCATGTATCAAGCAAACAAACAAAAAAACTCACAGCGCTGTAAACGAAAAGTTCCTTTTACTCTATTTGAAATTTAAAAACAGGTTTTCAGACTATTCTTGACAATTCCGTAAGACTTACATCCTTTGGCTGAGATTGCTAGGAATGGCTTGCTAGAAGCGAACACAGATGCCTTTTGAAACTGTGGGGGTCTCCCTCCTGTGAAACAGGTCTGTTTTGTGCCAGTGACTTCCCTTGGCATCCCCTAAGCCAATCCATGTGTGCCATCAGAGGGAAATCAGGTCTCACTCCGGATCTCTGCAATCTTACTTCCTACTTCCAGCCTGGAGGAACGCTTTCCATACCAGTGAGATAGTACTAAGAAAAATCCAGAAAAGCATTCATAAAGGGCAAACAATCCAACGCCTGGAGGGAGAAGGAACAAGTCTCAGATATGTTTGTGAGCACCCTGCATCAACCTCCGGGCTGAGACCTGACCACTGTCTTCATGTCATTTGCTTGGCATTTCCAACTTTTCTCTATAGAAAATGCTGACTCAGCTAAGAGATCACCATTGAAAAAGCCATTTATTTAAGAAAAAGGAGTCCAAGCCGACTGGGATTTGGAAGCCAGGGTTTTGGTGTTTTCTCCCTTTTAAAGAATATCCTCTTGGGCTGAAGCTCCTGTCTCTTCTGTGGGTCATCTGTTTTGCATCTTTAGTCTATTTAGTGAGTGCTCTTCTGGTGTCATTAGCTGAGGACAATATTGCTTTTTATACAGAGAGTGAGGATTGCCCTCGATCTGGCTGAAGATCTGTTTTGATTTATGGTCCTACTTGAGAAGATGAAGTTGTGGATGACTGATTATGAATAGAAAGGTAACTGGGGAGACTCTTCCAGACAAAGTGCAGGGCGACATCATATTTATTTTAACGACTCCTCGGAAGGAGACGTCCTGCTTGCTGCAGATGACAGTGTCTAACAGCCCACTTTGCAAGCCCTGAAATTGGCTCCCAGCATCAGGCGAAGGAGTGCAAAGCTGTGGGATTTTAGGAATGTTTTCCTCTTTCAAAGCTGCTTTCTAGTAGCAGACAGAATCCAGTTTGCTCTGGTGACTGTTCTAACCTGTAACCGGAAGCTGAGCTCCTTGACATTTCTCCTGAGTTGATTGCTCCACAAGTAGGAACACTGTTTTGGCAAGCATGGGGGTAAGCCACAGCTACCTGCGGCAGGCCAGCACTTCTGTGAGGAATCCAGTCCAGCAGAGAAAGAGGCTAAACACTGCTGTCAGAGTCCACTTATTTAAGCACAGCTGTGATCTGCTTTCTTCTGGCTTTATAGCATTTTGGATGGCTTGATCTCACTTGGTCCTAAGTGGCCACCATATGCAGTACCTGCAGTTGCTCCAGACAGGGTGTAACTGAGGGGGCACTGCTATTATTGCTCAGAGGACCAGAGAGAACCCCAGTCTTATCTTGGCCATGCTCACAGGTCATTTTTTTCCCCTCTGGAAGACAAGGCTTTATTTATGTACTGGAATTAACTGTTTCCATCAGTTCTTGTGGTGGTTTCAATGAAAATGGATCCCGTAGACTCATGTGTCTGAATGCTTGGCCACAGGGAGTGGCACTATTGGAGGCGTGGCTTGTTTGATTGGGTGTGGCCTTGTTAGAGGAAGTGTGTCACTGTGGAGGCGGGCTATAAGGTACTATATGCTCAAAGCTTTAGTCACTCAGTCCCATTCTGCTGCCTGCCGATCAAGAGGGTAAAACTCTCCAGTTCCTTCTCCAGCGCCATGTCTGCCTGCATGCTGCCATGCTTTCGCCATGACGATAAAGAACTGAACCTCTGAGACTGTGCGCCAGCATCAGTTAAATGTTTTCTTCTTGTAAGAGTTGCCTTAATCATGGTGTCTCTTCCTAGCATGAACCCCAAACTAAGACAACCCTCATAACCACATATCCCAGTTTGGGAAAAAACTTCCTTGAAAAGCAAAAGGCTTGTATGAAAGTGAAAGTACCATCAGCCATGAGTAGAGAATGTGGGCACCAGGAAACTGAGTTCCGAGCAGATGGATACCTGTTAAGATTCATTACATCGTGAGGACAAGTGCAGATCAAGTCCCATGAAGGCACTACAAGGCATCGATAAGAAACCAATACACAAGAAATGACTGACTGGTGTTCGCACTACAAAGATGGAACAAACGAACATAGCACATTTCTTATGATGCCACTTTATCTGAGTATTTGTGTAGGCAGAGAATCCACCAATGAATGGCACGTATTCTGTACTTATATGAAGTATGCAATTCCTTTCTCAGGAAGCTTGATGGACCTGGAAATCTGGATGACTTTGCATGTGCATATATGCTGGGTTTTCTCCTATTGTCAAATGAAGCCACTAGAAACTCCTTGGTATCATACAGTTGCTTACTTCATATTAGTGTTGCTGTTAATTTAGAAATGAGGCCTAATAATGCTTATTATTAGGCTTATAATTACTATGGAAGTATTTTTTTAACCCACTATCAATCAATAAAAACACAGACACCTGATATATTTTAAAGTAGCCTTTGTTCCCCTGGGGCAGGGCAATTGAATTCTGTGAACTGCCTCCCGTATCTCCCTGCCCTAATCCCATGCCATCTGCTCCTATAATTTCTGTCGAGCTACCTTCCATCCGTAATCCCAAATACTTGCTAGTTATCATCATCTGGGCCAAATCCTCCATACATGCTGGTCATGTGCTCTTGTGTCCACTCACCCATGGTGGCCACCTCTTTCTCTCCTGTTCCTCACTAGTCTCCTTCCCAAGATCTCTTCCGGTCCCTGACTGCTTTTTTTCCAAGAAACTCTCTGTCCCACAAGTCCAGGAACCTTAGCCCATGCTTTTCCCATTTTCCCCTGCCCTGGGTATTGACTTTTTATTGATCAATAGGAATAAGTTTTTAGGAATGATTACAAGTTTTTGGGGTATGTGAGTCTGCTCATTTGGGCAGCGACCAGACCAAACCCCAACATATTAGTTACTTTTCTGTTGGTACTAAGACACCATGACCAAAAACAACTTAGGGAAGAAGAGTTTATCTTGGCTTAAAGCTCCTGATGTAAGAAAGGCTGGAGCAGGAAGCTGAGAACCCACATGTTGTAATGCAACCAGGAACGAGAGAGCAAACGGGAAGTGGAGGTGGGGCTCTATAATCTGGAAGCTCACCCTGAGTGACGTGTTTCCTCCAGCAGGGTGCACCTACTAAACCTCCTAAACAGTGCCACTAAGTGGGAATCAGCACTCGTTGCCTGAGGCTGGGGGGCATCTCTCATCCAAACCATTATCCTTAATGAAAGACACTTCCTCCAGCACATTAAGGCTAGCCTTTCAGTTGGCTAACTCTCCTTAGCTACTTGAATAGACCAGATATTTAGGTAAGGTAATTTTCTCTCCAGTCAATTGTTGAATCCAAGCTTGTCTTCTTTAAAAGGGAAGAAAAGGCTGTGCCATTATAAAAATACTTTAATTGTATGTTGGTAATTTTAAGCCAAAAAAAATGTGGTCTTTTAAAATTTATATTTTTTACCTTGACTCGAACTTTTAAATAGACAGGCTGAATTAGTTTAAGGCTATCTGAAAAGGGAAAATTATTAAGCAATTATGCATTTAACAAAATAGAGATTCATCTTGGAGGGAGGAAGAGGGCCATTGTGTCTATTGTGTTTAAGTTTTACTTGGAAAGTTGTAAAGAGTTTAAATGATTGTCCTTTTATGCATCTCTATTCAACTGAGATTTTTTATGATATTTTAGGTTGAAATGAGTAATAGCATAAAGTTAAAGAGGTAAAAATATGATCAATTAATTATTTATAAAATCTTCATCTTTCACAAGCATATAATCTTTAAATTTGCAAGAATTTATAAAGGGTTCTAAAACTTAATTTGTTAAAAAAGTGTATTTTTAATTTTAAAAAGTTGAGATGGGATCTTGCTATAAAGAGGCAGGCAGATTGCTGTGAGTTCGATGCCAGCCTGGTCACACAAGCGAGTACAGGACAGCAAAGGTTACAGGGAGAAACCCGTCTTGAAAACAAAAACAAACAAAATACAAAACAAGACCTAGCTTGATGGTAATCAAACCCACAGGGTGGCCTTGAATTCATGGTAGTCCTCTGCCTCAGTTTGCACCTGCTACAATTATAGTTGTGTATGTGTTGTGTGTGTGTGTGCATGTGTTGTATGCTATAGTACATGTGTGAAAGTCAGAGGACAACTTTCAGGTTTCAGTTCTTTCCCTCTACCTTGTTCTGGGGATGGAACACGTCCATGGTTTTATGGTCAAACTCAAGTCATCAAGCCCAGAAACACATGCCATCACCCACTGAGCCATCTTTGATACATTTCAAAGGAATTGCAAATGTCATCACATATCTCATCTGACACACTTTAGCATGCATTGTATAAGTTGTTTATAAAATGCTTTTATAGAAAGAAGGTCCAAATTATGGAGGCAGAGAAACTTTGTTACACACGTGTATGTAATACCAGAACCCAGGCATTTAAGACAGAAGACCAGCCTAGCTACATAGCCACAGAGGGAAATTCTATCTGCAATCAACAAAAACAGCAACCAACCAAACAAAAAAGCCAAAAATCAACCCAGTAGCAATAAATAAACAGAAGTATCAAATCTGAATATTTAGATAGGAAAACAAGACCCTTGACTCTGGGTAGAACAGTCAGTCATAGATGCAACTTAGACACTTGGATGAACTTCGGTGTTTTTAAGATTAAGGCTCAGAAAATAAAGATGGAGCCCACTCTAGTGACTTCTTTAGTTTTGTTTTTGTTGTTGGGATAAAACCCCCTGGCAAGAGAGCCTGAGAAGAAGAGAGTTGATTTGAACACACACTCCAGGCTGCAGCCCACCAATTGTGGAGAAGTCAGGAGGTGAGCGCTTGAAGCAGCTGTCATGGTCATACCCACAGTCAGGAGCGGAGCAGAGAGAGCGCTCCGGCATACATGCCAACATACAGCTTACTTTCTCCTTCCTGGTATAGCCCAGGGCACAGCCCATGGCGTGGTGCTCCCCGGTTCAGTATGGGTTCTCCCCATGTCGTTATCTCAGTGAAAAAAAAGCCCTGACAGGCATACCCCCGGCCGGAACTAATCTAGTCCAGTTCCGTATTTAGCCTCCTTCCCAAGTGACTCTAGATGGTTGTCAAGGTGACAATTAAATCAACATCACAACTCCCCCTTGTCAAGTTGCTACAAGATGCTATGTTTCGTCCTCACAGTCCCATGTTTGTCTCCTAATCTAAAATGCCATCTGTATGAGTCAGGGTTCCCTAGAGGAGTAAAACTGATAAGATGAATACCTATTTATAAATAATATCTACATGTGAAGTGTATGTGAACATGTGGGTATATAAATATGTATGACTGTATATAAACTATATATTATATATTAATTTATTAAATAAGCCTACATTAAAAGACTAGCAACAGCTGAGTCACATCTGGACGCTGAGACCCCCGGAGGTGGCTCAGTTCATGAGGCTGGATGTGCTCAGTCCTTCTAGTAGGGTGTCAAAAGCCTGGAGGTTCCTGGAGAGCCGTGAGTCTTAAAGGAAGGATACTGGTTCTGGTATCAGAGAAGGGGTAGGGTGTGTCAGCAGCAAGGTAAACCAACTGAGTGACAACAGGAGGACCAGCAAATAAAAGGTGAATGACCTTCCTTCTCCCATGCCCTTCTTCTTCTTCTTCTTCTTCTCTTCTTCTTTTTCTTCTTCTTCTTCTTCTTTTCTTTCTTCTTCTCTTCTCTCTCCTTCTCTCCTCCTCTCCTCCTCCTCCTCCTCCTCCTCCTCCCTCCTCCACCTCCACCTCTCCTTCTCCTCCTCCTTCTTCTTTTTTTCTTTCCTAGTCTGATCTGCTACCAGACAATGTAGTCCACATTTGGAATGGGTCTTTTGATAAACCAGCTTGTCTTCATCTGGGCTTGAAAACAATCCTATAGTAAAGACAGACTGGGTTCATTAGTGTTTATCATTAAACCTCAGGTTCTCAAGGGTATGGCTATGCCCCACTGTAGCCTTAACTACAAATGGATCTGTACTGCCTGTTCCAGGAAACAGCAACTATGCCTCTGTTCCAAGAAGTTGTTTGGGCCACTTTGTTATGAACACCTTGTTATGCTCACACTCTCCCTATTTTCCTACTTGCCTACCAATCTCCCATTCAGAACCTCCTCCTCCTGAGCCAGAACAACCTTTATCTCTTAAAACTCGCCTTAGGCCCTAGTGGGAGGCGGGGACAGCCTGGGGACA